>NC_132895.1:0-117500 GCF_030463535.1 Salminus brasiliensis
TAACCCTAACCCTAACCCTACCCTAACCCTAACCCTAACCCTAACCCTAACCCTAACCCTAACCCTACCCTAACCCTAACCCTAACCCTAACCCTAACCCTAACCCTAACCCTAACCCTACCCTAACCCTAACCCTAACCCTAACCCTAACCCTAACCCTAACCCTAACCTAACCCTAACCCTAACCCTAACCCTAACCCTAACCCTAACCCTAACCCTAACCCTAACCTAACCCTAACCCTAACCCTAACCCTAACCCTAACCCTAACCCTAACCCTAACCCTACCCTAACCCTAACCCTAACCCTAACCCTAACCCTAACCCTAACCCTAACCTAACCCTAACCCTAACCCTAACCCTAACCCTAACCCTAACCCTAACCCTAACCCTAACCCTAACCCTAACCCTAACCCTAACCCTAACCCTAACCCTAACCCTAACCCTAACCCTAACCCTAACCCTAACCCTAACCCTAACCCTAACCCTAACCCTAACCCTAACCCTAACCCTAACCCTAACCCTAACCCTAACCCTAACCTAACCCTAACCCTAACCCTAACCCTAACCCTAACCCTAACCCTAACCCTAACCCTAACCCTAACCCTAACCCTAACCCTAACCCTAACCCTAACCCTAACCCTAACCCTAACCCTAACCCTAACCCTAACCCTAACCCTAACCCTAACCCTAACCCTAACCCTAACCCTAACCCTAACCCTAACCCTAACCCTAACCCTAACCCTAACCCTAACCCTAACCCTAACCCTAACCCTAACCCTAACCCTAACCCTAACCCTAACCCTAACCCTAACCCTAACCCTAACCCTAACCCTAACCCTAACCCTAACCCTAACCCTAACCCTAACCCTAACCCTAACCCTAACCCTAACCCTAACCCTAACCCTAACCCTAACCCTAACCCTAACCCTAACCCTAACCCTAACCCTAACCCTAACCCTAACCCTAACCCTAACCCTAACCCTAACCCTAACCCTAACCCTAACCCTAACCCTAACCCTAACCCTAACCCTAACCCTAACCCTAACCCTAACCCTAACCCTAACCCTAACCCTAACCCTAACCCTAACCCTAACCCTAACCCTAACCCTAACCCTAACCCTAACCCTAACCCTAACCCTAACCCTAACCCTAACCCTAACCCTAACCCTAACCCTAACCCTAACCCTAACCCTAACCCTAACCCTAACCCTAACCCTAACCCTAACCCTAACCCTAACCCTAACCCTAACCCTAACCCTAACCCTAACCCTAACCCTAACCCTAACCCTAACCCTAACCCTAACCCTAACCCTAACCCTAACCCTAACCCTAACCCTAACCCTAACCCTAACCCTAACCCTAACCCTAACCCTAACCCTAACCCTAACCCTAACCCTAACCCTAACCCTAACCCTAACCCTAACCCTAACCCTAACCCTAACCCTAACCCTAACCCTAACCCTAACCCTAACCCTAACCCTAACCCTAACCCTAACCCTAACCCTAACCCTAACCCTAACCCTAACCCTAACCCTAACCCTAACCCTAACCCTAACCCTAACCCTAACCCTAACCCTAACCCTAACCCTAACCCTAACCCTAACCCTAACCCTAACCCTAACCCTAACCCTAACCCTAACCCTAACCCTAACCCTAACCCTAACCCTAACCCTAACCCTAACCCTAACCCTAACCCTAACCCTAACCCTAACCCTAACCCTAACCCTAACCCTAACCCTAACCCTAACCCTAACCCTAACCCTAACCCTAACCCTAACCCTAACCCTAACCCTAACCCTAACCCTAACCCTAACCCTAACCCTAACCCTAACCCTAACCCTAACCCTAACCCTAACCCTAACCCTAACCCTAACCCTAACCCTAACCCTAACCCTAACCCTAACCCTAACCCTAACCCTAACCCTAACCCTAACCCTAACCCTAACCCTAACCCTAACCCTAACCCTAACCCTAACCCTAACCCTAACCCTAACCCTAACCCTAACCCTAACCCTAACCCTAACCCTAACCCTAACCCTAACCCTAACCCTAACCCTAACCCTAACCCTAACCCTAACCCTAACCCTAACCCTAACCCTAACCCTAACCCTAACCCTAACCCTAACCCTAACCCTAACCCTAACCCTAACCCTAACCCTAACCCTAACCCTAACCCTAACCCTAACCCTAACCCTAACCCTAACCCTAACCCTAACCCTAACCCTAACCCTAACCCTAACCCTAACCCTAACCCTAACCCTAACCCTAACCCTAACCCTAACCCTAACCCTAACCCTAACCCTAACCCTAACCCTAACCCTAACCCTAACCCTAACCCTAACCCTAACCCTAACCCTAACCCTAACCCTAACCCTAACCCTAACCCTAACCCTAACCCTAACCCTAACCCTAACCCTAACCCTAACCCTAACCCTAACCCTAACCCTAACCCTAACCCTAACCCTAACCCTAACCCTAACCCTAACCCTAACCCTAACCCTAACCCTAACCCTAACCCTAACCCTAACCCTAACCCTAACCCTAACCCTAACCCTAACCCTAACCCTAACCCTAACCCTAACCCTAACCCTAACCCTAACCCTAACCCTAACCCTAACCCTAACCCTAACCCTAACCCTAACCCTAACCCTAACCCTAACCCTAACCCTAACCCTAACCCTAACCCTAACCCTAACCCTAACCCTAACCCTAACCCTAACCCTAACCCTAACCCTAACCCTAACCCTAACCCTAACCCTAACCCTAACCCTAACCCTAACCCTAACCCTAACCCTAACCCTAACCCTAACCCTAACCCTAACCCTAACCCTAACCCTAACCCTAACCCTAACCCTAACCCTAACCCTAACCCTAACCCTAACCCTAACCCTAACCCTAACCCTAACCCTAACCCTAACCCTAACCCTAACCCTAACCCTAACCCTAACCCTAACCCTAACCCTAACCCTAACCCTAACCCTAACCCTAACCCTAACCCTAACCCTAACCCTAACCCTAACCCTAACCCTAACCCTAACCCTAACCCTAACCCTAACCCTAACCCTAACCCTAACCCTAACCCTAACCCTAACCCTAACCCTAACCCTAACCCTAACCCTAACCCTAACCCTAACCCTAACCCTAACCCTAACCCTAACCCTAACCCTAACCCTAACCCTAACCCTAACCCTAACCCTAACCCTAACCCTAACCCTAACCCTAACCCTAACCCTAACCCTAACCCTAACCCTAACCCTAACCCTAACCCTAACCCTAACCCTAACCCTAACCCTAACCCTAACCCTAACCCTAACCCTAACCCTAACCCTAACCCTAACCCTAACCCTAACCCTAACCCTAACCCTAACCCTAACCCTAACCCTAACCCTAACCCTAACCCTAACCCTAACCCTAACCCTAACCCTAACCCTAACCCTAACCCTAACCCTAACCCTAACCCTAACCCTAACCCTAACCCTAACCCTAACCCTAACCCTAACCCTAACCCTAACCCTAACCCTAACCCTAACCCTAACCCTAACCCTAACCCTAACCCTAACCCTAACCCTAACCCTAACCCTAACCCTAACCCTAACCCTAACCCTAACCCTAACCCTAACCCTAACCCTAACCCTAACCCTAACCCTAACCCTAACCCTAACCCTAACCCTAACCCTAACCCTAACCCTAACCCTAACCCTAACCCTAACCCTAACCCTAACCCTAACCCTAACCCTAACCCTAACCCTAACCCTAACCCTAACCCTAACCCTAACCCTAACCCTAACCCTAACCCTAACCCTAACCCTAACCCTAACCCTAACCCTAACCCTAACCCTAACCCTAACCCTAACCCTAACCCTAACCCTAACCCTAACCCTAACCCTAACCCTAACCCTAACCCTAACCCTAACCCTAACCCTAACCCTAACCCTAACCCTAACCCTAACCCTAACCCTAACCCTAACCCTAACCCTAACCCTAACCCTAACCCTAACCCTAACCCTAACCCTAACCCTAACCCTAACCCTAACCCTAACCCTAACCCTAACCCTAACCCTAACCCTAACCCTAACCCTAACCCTAACCCTAACCCTAACCCTAACCCTAACCCTAACCCTAACCCTAACCCTAACCCTAACCCTAACCCTAACCCTAACCCTAACCCTAACCCTAACCCTAACCCTAACCCTAACCCTAACCCTAACCCTAACCCTAACCCTAACCCTAACCCTAACCCTAACCCTAACCCTAACCCTAACCCTAACCCTAACCCTAACCCTAACCCTAACCCTAACCCTAACCCTAACCCTAACCCTAACCCTAACCCTAACCCTAACCCTAACCCTAACCCTAACCCTAACCCTAACCCTAACCCTAACCCTAACCCTAACCCTAACCCTAACCCTAACCCTAACCCTAACCCTAACCCTAACCCTAACCCTAACCCTAACCCTAACCCTAACCCTAACCCTAACCCTAACCCTAACCCTAACCCTAACCCTAACCCTAACCCTAACCCTAACCCTAACCCTAACCCTAACCCTAACCCTAACCCTAACCCTAACCCTAACCCTAACCCTAACCCTAACCCTAACCCTAACCCTAACCCTAACCCTAACCCTAACCCTAACCCTAACCCTAACCCTAACCCTAACCCTAACCCTAACCCTAACCCTAACCCTAACCCTAACCCTAACCCTAACCCTAACCCTAACCCTAACCCTAACCCTAACCCTAACCCTAACCCTAACCCTAACCCTAACCCTAACCCTAACCCTAACCCTAACCCTAACCCTAACCCTAACCCTAACCCTAACCCTAACCCTAACCCTAACCCTAACCCTAACCCTAACCCTAACCCTAACCCTAACCCTAACCCTAACCCTAACCCTAACCCTAACCCTAACCCTAACCCTAACCCTAACCCTAACCCTAACCCTAACCCTAACCCTAACCCTAACCCTAACCCTAACCCTAACCCTAACCCTAACCCTAACCCTAACCCTAACCCTAACCCTAACCCTAACCCTAACCCTAACCCTAACCCTAACCCTAACCCTAACCCTAACCCTAACCCTAACCCTAACCCTAACCCTAACCCTAACCCTAACCCTAACCCTAACCCTAACCCTAACCCTAACCCTAACCCTAACCCTAACCCTAACCCTAACCCTAACCCTAACCCTAACCCTAACCCTAACCCTAACCCTAACCCTAACCCTAACCCTAACCCTAACCCTAACCCTAACCCTAACCCTAACCCTAACCCTAACCCTAACCCTAACCCTAACCCTAACCCTAACCCTAACCCTAACCCTAACCCTAACCCTAACCCTAACCCTAACCCTAACCCTAACCCTAACCCTAACCCTAACCCTAACCCTAACCCTAACCCTAACCCTAACCCTAACCCTAACCCTAACCCTAACCCTAACCCTAACCCTAACCCTAACCCTAACCCTAACCCTAACCCTAACCCTAACCCTAACCCTAACCCTAACCCTAACCCTAACCCTAACCCTAACCCTAACCCTAACCCTAACCCTAACCCTAACCCTAACCCTAACCCTAACCCTAACCCTAACCCTAACCCTAACCCTAACCCTAACCCTAACCCTAACCCTAACCCTAACCCTAACCCTAACCCTAACCCTAACCCTAACCCTAACCCTAACCCTAACCCTAACCCTAACCCTAACCCTAACCCTAACCCTAACCCTAACCCTAACCCTAACCCTAACCCTAACCCTAACCCTAACCCTAACCCTAACCCTAACCCTAACCCTAACCCTAACCCTAACCCTAACCCTAACCCTAACCCTAACCCTAACCCTAACCCTAACCCTAACCCTAACCCTAACCCTAACCCTAACCCTAACCCTAACCCTAACCCTAACCCTAACCCTAACCCTAACCCTAACCCTAACCCTAACCCTAACCCTAACCCTAACCCTAACCCTAACCCTAACCCTAACCCTAACCCTAACCCTAACCCTAACCCTAACCCTAACCCTAACCCTAACCCTAACCCTAACCCTAACCCTAACCCTAACCCTAACCCTAACCCTAACCCTAACCCTAACCCTAACCCTAACCCTAACCCTAACCCTAACCCTAACCCTAACCCTAACCCTAACCCTAACCCTAACCCTAACCCTAACCCTAACCCTAACCCTAACCCTAACCCTAACCTAACCCTAACCCTAACCCTAACCCTAACCCTAACCCTAACCCTAACCCTAACCCTAACCCTAACCCTAACCCTAACCCTAACCCTAACCCTAACCCTAACCCTAACCCTAACCCTAACCCTAACCCTAACCCTAACCCTAACCCTAACCCTAACCCTAACCCTAACCCTAACCCTAACCCTAACCCTAACCCTAACCCTAACCCTAACCCTAACCCTAACCCTAACCCTAACCTAACCCTAACCCTAACCCTAACCCTAACCCTAACCCTAACCCTAACCCTAACCCTAACCCTAACCTAACCCTAACCCTAACCCTAACCCTAACCCTAACCCTAACCCTAACCCTAACCCTAACCCTAACCCTAACCTAACCCTAACCCTAACCCTAACCCTAACCCTAACCCTAACCCTAACCCTAACCCTAACCCTAACCCTAACCCTAATACTTGGTATTTAGTAAAGAAAACTATTGCGTTTGGAATTTGGATACAAATCTTGGAATATATTTTTGCAATAAAATCTCAAACTTTATAATTTTTTTACTCCTTTCCTTTTATATCAAAAAATCAACAAATATGCTGAATATGTTCTTTGGCTTCATCTCAACAATAATGTACATTTGACACTTTGATAACTTCTATAATTAATGAGTTATTAATTGATAAAAACAAGCATTTTCTTGTAATACCACTTTTGACCATGGCACTGTTGAGCTATTAAGCTACTGATTTGGGGAATGTTCCACATTTAGGAACTGTTGTCCTATTTTGCTCATTTGCATATCGTCCTTTTGGAATCATTTCAATTTCCAGAGCTCTTTCCCTACATATATCGTCCTTTTGGAATCGTTTCAATTTCCAGAGCTCTTTCCCTACATATATCGTCCTTTTGGAATCATTTCAATTTTCAGAGCTCTTTCTTTACATTTAATGTCAAGTGAGACTTTCCTTACTGTTTGTGATTAATGTTTTTTTTCTTGAAATGTTTGCCAATTATAAATAATTTAATAAAACTGCAACGATGCGGCCTAGATTGCACAAACTTGGTATACTCAGTCTCCCTTGGCCCCCGATTGAGCAGTCCATGTTTGGGGTCCCTATGTCCCACGTTTCTCTAAATGACCCTAGAAACAAATGTAAGGGCTGTAAGTGTCCTGTGTGAGTGTATAATTTGAGTCATGTCACACTGAAGAGTGATTTGCTTTTACCATCTAACTCATGTCATCATTTAGAGGATAATATTGGGATCCTCATTACATTCTTGGAAGGGAAAGTTCATAATTCATAATTTGTGCACAGAATCATCTCTAATTTGTTTAGTTCAGGTGTGCAGAGCTACAGAGCTGAGTGAGCTACATTCACTCATCATCTACATACATACAACATTTGTAGTTTTTAAATGCATAAAAATACTAAAGGAATTTGTTTATTGCATCAAGACTTTTTGACTTTGTCAGGAATGTCCATTTAAACATAATAATATATATACAAAGAAGTTTGTAATCATTGTATTTTACAACATCCTCGATTGAAGTGGAGGATGTTTCTTGAGGAACTAGGAAGATCCCTGTCAAGGCGCACATTGAGCAAAGGGAACTGGTGCCCTGAGACCCAGCCGCTGCAGCCTTGGTCAGACAGCTGCAGAGCTCACCAAGCACTCCGTCCACACCCACAGCAACACGAAGAGCATCGGCACCAGCATCCTCCTCAAGTCAAGTCAAGTGGGTTCTTACAGGACAGACTGCAGAAAGTGCAGTGTGCAGACATAGGTGACATTAAACTAAAAAGACAATCCTCCTCAACCAGCCCTGCCTCAACATCAACCACAACAGCCACAACCCCAGTGAGACCACCTGACTCTAAAAGAAAGATGTGTCAGGTCTGGACAGGAAGAAAACACATTCTTCACCTGCAGAAAATATCTCTGCAAAGAACACACAGGAAGTGTCCTTTTTTGCCACACATGCATCTAATGATGCACAAATACACAAACACATGTGCACGTTCTTGCTCACAGATTATTTATGAAAATAACTAGTACTTGGTTCCTGTTGGTTTGAATTGCTTGATTGGTTGTTGTTTGTTTGACCTTAAAAAATCTGCATTTTTTTTGTATGATAAATTTAATACTAGTTATTTATTATCTATTTTGTGTGCTTTTCATTTTGTATTTGTATTAAAGTTCTATTTGAAACAAAACCCTTGTTTTTTTGCCTTTTTCTTGAAGTATTTATATTTGGGTCACAATTGCTCCATAACCCCATAGATATTACTAGATTTCATAATGTTAAAATATGTATTTTTACATTTTAAGAAATGTGTTCTGATACACTTCAGTAATAGTCAGGTAATATAACAACCCTAGGGGTATGATCTCTAAAGAAAGGCCCAGGGGGCCACAACAACCTTATTAAAAACAATCCTTTCATGAATGATTAAGCCTAACAGGGTAACCAAGAGGTAAGAAACTAATTAGCAAAACATTTATCATTTACCGTTTCTGTAAATACCAGTGAAATGTACAGTGAGGTATGAGATAATCCTTACCTTAGATTCTGTGATAGTACCCGCGACAGGGCTTCCAACTAAGAGCTTTTCAGCATTTACCAGTACAATAATCAAACAGACCATTAATATTTATTAGACATTTATTAATATAAAATAAAGATACACTGTGTGTTTGACTTTTTTATACCATGTAACATTATTATGTCCTTAATCTTCTTTTGGGCTGATTTTTTTTTTCAAACAAAAAAAAGACTTTTGCTCTTTATATAAAGCCTGAATCTAAAGGTTTTCTGATTCTTTTTGAGTTTGCATTATTTACTATTGCACAAAACAAAACACTGCAAACATACAAACAACAGCATACTTTCTAAATGGTTCTGCTTAATATAACAAAAATGACAGCCCATTATTGTTCAACATTATTCTTCCTCTTTTAACTTCAGTATCTAGTATATTGAACAAAAACTAAATTAAAATTAAATTAAAATTAAATTAAAATTTAATAATTTGTCCAACTACTACTAAAAAACTCTTTCCTGAAACAAAAAACACATTATATATTTTGAAACAGTGAAACCAAAAATTGTCTGATTCAGACCATTATTAATACAAAATAAAACAATGGTTTTCCAGTTCACTTTATGACCGTCAATAACATTCAGATTCTTTTAGTAAAAACTGATGAATTTGAAATGAAATAAATTTTGTTCTTATGTTGATACTTTCTTGATTTGCTTGTTTTACATCCTATTTTTTGGTTCTTTTTCTTGTAAGAAGTTTCAGTGCTCTCTTCCTCTTGGCTACAGCAACTGGACTTAATCCATAACCCACTCTGGTCCTCTTCCTGAGTTTGGGAGGGGACAACATTGGCCTTTTTTGCTCGGGGGACCCCTCATCACTGGAAAGTTTCTGGAAACGTTTGCAGGGAGTTGAAGTCTGGAAAAGTGCTCTCCTCGACTTCGGGCGTTTGGGAGATTGGGTGGCTGGTTTGCTTTCAGTCGGATCCTTATTTTTATCTTTCGGTGAGTTTGTGTTAGCATCGCTTTCTCCATCAGTCTTCTCTGTGCTGTGTCCCAAACCTGCCGCAGTGTCCTGCTCCTCTACCGCTTCATCAGCCGCCCTTTTCTCTGCTTCCCCCTGTCCCTCTCCTGTGATGTGTGTGTCAGTGTGCTGGTCATCAGTCATGTCCTTCCTTTTCTCTGCTTCCCCCTGTCCCTCTCCTGTGATGTGTGTGTCAGTGTGCTGGTCATCAGTCATGTCCATCCTTTTCTCTGCTTCCCCCTGTCCCTCTCCTGTGATGTGTGTGTCAGTGTGCTGGTCATCAGTCATGTCCATCCTTTTCTCTGCTTCCTCCTGTCCCTCTCCTGTGATGTGTGTGTCAGTGTGCTGGCCATCAGCAATGTCCATCCTTTTCTCTGCTTCCTCCTGTCCCTCTCCTGTGATGTGTGTGTCAGTGTGCTGGCCATCAGCAATGTCCATCCTTTTCTCTGCTTCCTCCTGTCCCTCTCCTGTGATGTGTGGGTCAGTGTCATCCTTTTGTCTTTTTAAGGTATTTGTGTGACTTTGTTTGTCCTGCTTGTCTTGGTCTTGAATGTCATCTTCATCAAAACTGTCCATTATTTCTATGATGTCACGGGTTTCTTTGTTATTATTTTCATCTGTCCTGCATGTCTTGCCAGCAGCTGTCCCCTTTTTTCTGAGCATGTCTTCACCCTCCTCTTGTTTTTCACTGTTGTCCTCATCACTGTGGTCATCGTCACTGTCATTGCTACTGGTGTCTTCAACGTAACGTTGAATTTTTTTCTTGTCATCTTTGTCAGTTGTCTCGCATGTTTTGTTGCTAACTCTTTTCTTGCTGTGACGTCTGTGCATCTCCACACCTTCCTCATCCTCATCCTCATCTTCAATGCTGTCATTGTCGCTTTTGTCATCGTCACTGTCGTTGCTACTGGTGTCTTCAACGTAACGTTTACGTTTTTTCTTGTCATCTTTGTCAGTTGTCTCGCATGTTTTGTTGCTAATTCTTTTCTTACTGTGACGTCTGTGCATCTCCACATCTTCCTCATCCTCATCCTCATCTTCAATGCTGTCATTGTCGCTTTTGTCATCGTCACTGTCGTTGCTACTGGTGTCTTCAACGTAACGTTTACGTTTTTTCTTGTCATCTTTGTCAGTTGTCTCGCATGTTTTGTTGCTAATTCTTTTCTTACTGTGACGTCTGTGCATCTCCACATCTTCCTCATCCTCATCCTCATCTTTACTGCTGTCATCGTCGCTTTTGTCATCATCATCGTCTTCGGTACAACTGTCTTCAATGTATCTTTTATTTTCCTCCTCATCCTCCTCTTTTTCCGCTTCCTTGCGGTTTTGGACTGCTGAATTCCTGGCTTGCATTTGTACAGCAGCTGATGTGGCCTTCCGGGACTTGAAGGCATCTGTCAAGTCCTGATTGGCTTCATAAAAGATCTCTGCAACAGAGGTGCTGTGGCACATGAGTCGGCGCACCTGCTCCTTCTGCTGGGGGATCAGTTCACGGCCAACCTGAAAAACATAATCAGCAAAGCACAGAGAGACAAAACATTAATAAACAATCATCTCAACAATCTCTTGTTTTAATTTTATTGTTTTTTTTTGTATTTTTATTGTAATTGTTTTACATAGTCTTACATTTAAGTTGATCATCTCTGGATTTAATCTCTCTGAGTTTGAATGACGGCAATGAACCAAACATGCTATGAAAATAAGTTGCTTTGCCTAATAACTTCAGTAGACAGTGAACTTCAGTGTAGAATAAAAAAAGGAAATATCATGTAAAAAAGGTCTTACATAGGTGCTGATGCTGCTCCTTATGAGGCCAAATGTTGGTTTGCCAGACAGTCTGAACTCCTTCCAGCAGGCCTGAAAAGAGGACGCGAGGCGGGAGAAGGGACCCCCATTGGTGTTCGCAAAAAACAGTTTGGACTTGCCCAAGGGATATTTGTGCCTGTGATATAAAAACCTGGAGAACCAGAGATACTCGTCCCTTTCCAGAGGGATCAGGGCATGTCCATATACTGAGGACGTTTTGTGTTTTGCAACCTGTAAACACAAAGCAAGAGACACGTGATAAAGCATTCCTACATTTATATCCTATTAGCAAAAAAACTGGACAATTCCCATATACATCTTCTCCACCTCGATTTAGGGGTTAATATTTTTAGTGTGGAAATAATGTTCCAAATAAAAAAAATGTTATTCCCTAAATTTAATGCCATCCCAAAGATTATTTTACACTAGTTACATGTTGGGCCAATTAGAATTCAGTGTAACTAGACAACAAGCCAGTAAAATGTACAGTCTTACCATAATGACACGACGTCCCTGTTTGTCTTCAGGTGCTGCATAGATTTCATCCACTTCCAGTCCCACCAAGACTCCCCTGCGGTGTCCAGTCAGGCAGATGATGAACCCTGCCATCAGGCCATACAGGCGGTGAAGGTTCTCAAGCTTAGGACTTTGCTCCAGAGTGACTGGAAAACAAAAAAACACACATGGTAGAAATGTCAGTATGAAATGTAAAGAAGAAATGCAAAGAAAGAAAGTTGGTCAGGACCAGTGTCCACACCTAAAGCAGGCAGTATTTCCTGTCTGGCCCTTTCTACAAAGGTCTGTACCTCTGCTGCAGCCACGATTCTTTCTGAAAAGCAAAACAATATCATAAAGAGCATTCTGCATTATAGGGGTCATAACATGAACTGATGGCATTAACTGAATAAAGGTCCAGGGCCAATTACTTGATTTTTTGGCCTTGACTGTTTGCTTGTGTGCAGCAAGACGTTTGGTTATGTCTTTCTGAAGCCGACTGAGACTAAAAATTGCCCCCCTCAGCTTCTTCTTGGGGGCTCTCACAATCTCTGCTTCGAGGAGGAATTTCAGGAAAGATGTCACGTCGCTTAGGTAGATTTTTTGTGTTGTTACAGCAAAGTGATTCAAGCTGTCCTTCCACCTGAAATGTGTTTAAGAAAGACACATTAATATGTATTTCTAAATGTCCTAAAATGTTTATCTGTGTGATTTATAACTGTGTGCTTACTGTACAAGTCTGTTCAGGTCCGATAAGAAAGGGAACTCCATATTTGGCACCCCCCCCCCAGTCATCCAAAACATCCAGGATCGAACATGTGCGACTCTCTGGCGGGCGTTCTCCTGCTGCCGAGGCGTGGATCCATTAATGTGTTTACACCAAATCTCCAGCACTCGCTCTGCAGCAGAGGACACTCTTACTGCACATTCACCCACATTAGAAGCAGACTGGCATCACAAAGTATGAGAGAGAGAGAAAGAGAGAGAGGGAGGAACAGGGACAGAGAGACACAGAGAGAGTCTGTGATAGACTAACCAAATCCTGGAAGTTTTTCTGGTGTAACTTTAATTCGTTGATATTTTTTCCGCTCAGGTTTCGGAGATTCCTTTTCCAGTTTGTTCAGTTTGTCTCTGAGGTGTGTGATCACTTGTTTGAGTCTCTTGCAGCCCTGACAGTTAGGCTGTGTGGTTGGAGTGGACGGTGTGGCGATGCTGGGGTTCTCCTCTCTGTCGGCCTGCCGTTCCTTGGTTGGTTGTGGACAGGGGTGCGACTCATCGTTGTCTAACTCAGACAGCTCAAAATCAAGAACACTGACCATGGGAGGAAATGGATCTGTGGCCCGCAGTTTTATCAGCTCTTTTAAATTAGTCCGCCGTTTAGCTGTCCTTAAAAGTTTCTCTTGCTCCTCTTTCTGAAACAAAGTGCAAATAATATCAGGAGATCCTCAATTAAGTGTGACCTGAGCACGTTTATTTCATAAGGTACTTACTGTTAGACCAGGATGCCGCGCTTTTATGTGTTTATCTAAGCGTCTTAAGTTGGTCTGTTTGCACACGGGGCAATCATTTTGTCCATTGGAACTAAAAATAAGAGAAATAAAAACATGTTCTTTTCAGTTCTGTAAATCTTTAGTTTTGAAAATATTGAAGATTCACATTCATTAAAAGGCAGCTTACATGCCAGCTGTGAATTTCAGTAGGATCTGTAGCTCTGCTTTGTTGGCAACTTTATGTTGCTTAATAAGATGCTGACGGATGTTTTTTAAACAGACGTTGCAGAGAGGACAAGGCACACTTTTCCAATGCTTGGAACTGGAGGTGGAGGCCTGAGACATATTCTATAAAAACAGTAAACAAAACATGTGAAAAACAGATGAAATCATTAACAAGTTCAAAAGGCTTTACTGTCATTTTAGCTCCAGACAGAGTACACAGTGAAACCAAACAACGTTCCTCCAGGACCAACATCACACAACCCAGTGCAGACAGAAACACAGTGCGACACAGAACAGTACAGACAGTAAAGTACAACACACAGTGCAGACCAGTGTGAAAATCAATCAATCAATCAGACAGAGAGAGAGAGAGACTTTGCATTTTCAGAACAACAATGAGACATGACAAGAGAATAAGATCATGTGTGTGGATAAGAGGTAATAACATATAATGTTACTCACAAGCGATGTCTCCTCTGGTTCTTCTCTACATATAAATGTCTCAGTTTGACTCTCTGAAGAAACCTAAACTAGTCAACACAAGTATTTCTGTAATAGTTTAATAGTTTGATGCTTGCTTGTACAACTGGTCTTCATAACTGCTAAATAAATACAGGTTTATAGAGAATTAGGGTTCGATATTAATTACTTGGAATGACTAGTGAATAAAATACAGTTCTTGGTCTCTAAGAGCTGTAAATTGAAGGCCTTTGAAATTTCTTCTAGAACAAAATAAAAAAAAATCATACCTGTAGAAATATACATTGTTAATGGAAGGCTATGTAATGTTTACAGATCAAAATACTTTTGCAAACCATTTACCATAACATTCCAAAACTGGAAATGACTCACTGTAACCAGAAAAGCAGTGGAACCAACACAAGAGCAAAAAGTGAATACAAATCCCTAAATTCCTGTGTGGACAGTATATGTGTGTGTGGACAGTATGTGTGTGTCTGGACAGTATGTGTGTGTGGACAGTATCTGTGTGTGTGGACAGTATGTGTGTGTGGACAGTATCTGTGTGTGTGGACAGTATCTGTGTGTGTGGACAGTATTTGTGTCTGGACAGTATGTGTGTGTGTGGACAGTATTTGTGTGTGTGGACAGTATCTGTGTGTGTGGACAGTATGTGTGTGGGTGGACAGTATGTGTGTGTGGACAGTATCTGTGTGTGTGGACAGTATGTGTGTGTGGACAGTATCTGTGTGCGTGGACAGTATGTGTGTGGGTGGACAGTATTTGTGTCTGGACAGTATGTGTGTGTGTGGACAGTATCTGTGTGTGGACAGTATGTGTGTGTGTGGACAGTATGTGTGTGGGTGGACAGTATCTGTGTGTGGACAGTATGTGTGTGTGTGGACAGTATGTGTGTGGGTGGACAGTATCTGTGTCTGGACAGTATGTGTGTGTGTGGACAGTATGTGTGTGGGTGGACAGTATGTGTGTGTGTGTGTGTGTGGAGGGGTGAGAAAGAGTGACTGTGGTTTATTATTTTGTACTTACAGTAAATGAACAGGTGGTGGTGGTGTCTGGCGACTGTGGCCGTGACTTCATTAAACAAACACTCTATCAGACAAATGAAGAATATGTTTGCTTGGTTTAGTGAAAAATATTAGATTCTTGGCATCCAGTACGTGATAAGTAGGACCTTACCTTATTCCAGCCTTCAGCGAGCAGAACTGAGGGCTGTGAGAGAGCAGGGCGGGGCTTAAACCAGTATCCTAATTAACAACGGACAACATGGATTCAAATAGTGGAAGTTACAAGATTTATGGTTCTAATCTCTAATCCCACATCAGGAAGAGTGACTGACCAATCACAGCATGGAGTGAAATCTTGGAATCCACCAGATTTATGATTCTAATCTCTAATCCCACATCAGGAAGACTGACTGACCAATCACAGCATGGAGTGAAATCTTGGAATCCACCAGATTTATGATTCTAATCTCTAATCCCACATCAGGAAGAGTGACTGACCAATCACAGCAAGGAGTGAAATCTTGGAATCCACCAGATTTATGATTCTAATCTCTAATCCCACATCAAGAAGATTGACCTACCAATCACAGCATGGAGTGAAATCTTGGAATCCACCAGATTTATGGTTCTAATCTCTAATCCCACATCAGGAAGAGTGACTAACCAATCACAGCAAGGAGTGAAATCTTGGAATCCACCAGATTTATGATTCTAATCTCTAATCCCACATCAAGAAGATTGACCTACCAATCACAGCATGAAGTGAAATCTTGGAATCCACCAGATGTATGATTCTAATCTCTAATCCCACATCAGGAAAAGTGACTGACCAATCACAGCATGGGGTGAAATCTCTGTTACTGATATGATGGAAATTCTTGGAAACTCTTTCAATATTAAAACCTTTTAAAAACTTTCACTGAGACCAAGATTTATTTAATGAAACTTTATTTCAAATCAATGTGTGTTTATGTGTGTGTGTGTTTATTTGTTTGTCATGATCAACTTTGTATGAATGCTCATGAGTGTGTGCGTGTGTGTGTGTGTGTGTGTGTGCACATGCTCTGCTCTCTATCTTCCTCCTGCAAAACAAAACAGCATGTAAATCATTTAAAACCACAGAGAATATAATATATCTTTGTAGGGTTAGGGTTGCCTGAATTCATGTCCAGTATTCTAAATGCTGATCACTGACTCCACATCTTTACCTTCTCTGAGTGTTCCATTACTGACGTTCTCCAGCCGGGGCCTCAGCCTGAGCCTCAGCCGGGAACTGAGCCAGGGCCTCATCCAGGGCCTGAGTCAGGGCCTCAGCCAGGGCCCCAGGCTGAGCCTCAGCCGGGAACTGAGCCAGGGTCTCAGCCAGGGACTCAGCCGGGGTCTCAGCCAGGGCATCAGGCTGTGGGTTTGACCGAGCAGAGTCTGTCCCCTCTTCACCCTGTTCAGTGCGGTCAGTGGCTTCAGTGTTTGTACCTTGTATGGAAGTGATGTTGTGGTGAATGGTCTCTTGAGCATACATAAGGGTCTCCTGAGCAACATCGAGGACTTCCAAAGCATCATTGATGCTGCTGAGAATGTTGTACATATACCTCCCCCGAACCTCCAAAACAAACATACGTCTATCCGGTCGTGTTGGGTTGCGGCCGTAAGGAAACATCTGTATGTATACATTAAAGTAAAATAAAAGCCAATCATCAGAAAAAACATCTCGCATCAGTCTATATTCCTATAATTCTGAGAGAGAGAGAGAGATAGAAGATTAGTGTTTTATATATATTTTTTGGAATACATAGTGACAAATATATAATTCCTGGCATCCAAAAGTGATTGACTGGACACTACCTTAGGTCTGACTACAGAGAGTGGAACATAGAACTGTCTGAACACAGAGATGAGTTTAAAACAACACATTTGATACTGATACCTATGTACCTACTTACCACCCCACACGCCATAAGCTGCCCAATCTAAACATTGTAAATGATGGAATCCACCAGAATTATGATTCAAACCTCTAATCCCACATCAGGAAGAGTGACTGACCAATCACAGCATGGAGTGAAATCTTGGAAATGACCCAGTGTAAAAAGAAAAGCAGTGGAACCAACACAAGAGCAAAAAGTGAATACAAATTCCTAAATCCCTGTGTGTGGACAGTATGTGTGTGTGGACAGCATGTGTGTGTGTGGACAGTATGTGTGTGTGTGGACAGTATGTGTGTGTGGACAGCATGTTGGGGGTGGACAGTATGTGTGTGTGGACAGTATGTGTGTGTGGACAGTATATGTGTGTGTGTGTGGACAGTATGTGTGTGTGGACAGTATATGTGTGTGTGTGTGGACAGTATATGTGTGTGTGTGTGGACAGTATGTGTGTGTGGACAGTATATGTGTGTGTGGACAGTATCTGTGTGTGGACAGTATCTGTGTGTGGACAGTATATGTGTGTGGACAGTATATGTGTGTGTGGAAAGTATGTGTGTGTGTGGACAGTATGTGTGTGTGGACATTATCTGTGTGTGTGTGTGTGTGTGTGTGTGGAGGGGTGAGAAAGAGTGACTGTGGTTTATTATTTTGTACTTACAGTAAATGAACAGGTGGTGGTGGTGTCTGGCGACTGTGGCCGTGACTTCATTAAACAAACACTCTATCAGACAAATGAAGAATATGTTTGCTTGGTTTAGTGAAAAATATTAGATTCTTGGCATCCAGTACGTGATAAGTAGGACCTTACCTTATTCCAGCCTTCAGCGAGCAGAACTGAGGGCTGTGAGAGAGCAGGGCGGGGCTTAAACCAGTATCCTAATTAACAACGGACAACATGGATTCAAATAGTGGAAGTTACAAGACTTATGGTTCTAATCTCTAATCCCACATCAGGAAGAGTGACTGACCAATCACAGCATGGAGTGAAATCTTGGAATCCACCAGATTTATGATTCTATTCTCTAATCCCACATCAGGAAGAGTGACTGACCAATCACAGCATGGAGTGAAATCTTGGAATCCACCAGATTTATGATTCTATTCTCTAATCCCACATCAGGAAGAGTGACTGACCAATCACAGCATAGAGTGAAATCTTTTAACACTTGCCAACACTGCAACAGTTTGTCTGAAATTTGGAGGTTGGTGTCCAAATAGATCACATGGTTTAGGGTTCTAGTTCCATAATTGTGATATTTACAGTGTGCCAAAGCTCAAAAACATGATTTAAGATGTTAGGGCCCTAATTCCAAAATCGTGATATTGGCAGAGTGCCAAGTCCAAGAACATGATCCAGCATTGTTGGGCCCTACTTCCAAAATAGTGATTTTGGAACATTGCCAAGTCCAAAAAGATGATCCAATTTGTTTTAGGGCCCTGTTTCCAAAAATAATGATCTTGGCAGATTGCCAAGTCCAAGAACATGATCCAGTGTTGTTGGGTTCTGGTTCCAAAATTGTGATCTTGGACCATTGCCAACTCCAAAAAGATGATCCGGTAACATAGGGTGTCACATCTTGGAATCCACCAGATGTATAATTCAAATCTCTAATCCAACATCAGGAAGACTGACTGACCAATCACAGCATGGAGTGAAATCTTGGAATCCACCAGATTTATGATTCTAATCTCTAATCCCACATCAGCAAGACTGACTGACCAATCACAGCATGGAGTGAAATCTTTTAACACTTGCCAACACTGTAACAGTTTGTCTGAAATTTCATAATTCCATAATTGTGATATTTACAGTGTGCCAAAGCTCAAAAACATGATTTAAGATCTTAGGGCCCTAATTCCAAAATCGTGATATTGGCAGAGTGCCAAGTCCAAGAACATGATCCAGCATTGTTGGGCCCTACTTCCAAAATAGTGATTTTGTAACATTGCCAAGTCCAAAAAGATGATCCAATTTGTTTTAGGGCCCTGTTTCCAAAATAATGATCTTGGCAGATTGCCAAGTCCAAGAACATGATCCAGCATTGTTGGGTTCTGGTTCCAAAATTGTGATCTTGGACCATTGCCAACTCCAAAAAGATGATCCGGTAACATAGGGTGTGACATCTTGGAATCCACCAGAATTATAATTCAAATCTCTAATCCCACATCAGGAAGACTGACTGACCAATCACAGCATGGAGTGAAATCTTGGAATCCACCAGATTTATGATTCTAATCTCTAATCCCACATCAGCAAGACTGACTGACCAATCACAGTATGGAGTGAAATCTTGGAATCCACCAGATTTATGATTCTAATCTCTAATCCCACATCAGGAAGAGTGACTGACCAATCAAAGCATAGAGTGAAATCTTGGAATCCACCAGATTTATGATTCTAATCTCTAATCCCACATCAGGAAGAGTGACTGACCAATCACAGCATAGAGTGAAATCTTTTAACACTTGCCAACACTGCAACAGTTTGTCTGAAATTTGGAGGTTGGTGTCCAAATAGATCACATGGTTTAGGGTTCTAGTTCCATAATTGTGATATTTACAGTGTGCCAAAGCTCAAAAACATGATTTAAGATGTTAGGGCCCTAATTCCAAAATCGTGATATTGGCAGAGTGCCAAGTCCAAGAACATGATCCAGCATTGTTGGGTCCTACTTCCAAAATAGTGATTTTGTAACATTGCCAAGTCCAAAAAGATGATCCAATTTGTTTTAGGGCCCTGTTTCCAAAAATAATGATCTTGGCAGATTGCCAAGTCCAAGAACATGATCCAGCGTTGTTGGGTTCTGGTTCCAAAATTGTGATCTTGGACCATTGCCAACTCCAAAAAGATGATCCGGTAACATAGGGTGTGACATCTTGGAATCCACCAGAATTATAATTCAAATCTCTAATCCCACATCAGGAAGAGTGACTGACCAATCACAGCATGGAGTGAAATCTTGGAATCCACCAGATTTATGATTCTAATCTCTAATCCCACATCAGGAAGAGTGACTGACCAATCAAAACATGAAGTGAAATCTTGGAATCCACCAGATTTATGATTCTATTCTCTAATCCCACATCAGGAAGAGTGACTGACCAATCACAGCATGGAGTGAAATCTTTTAACACTTGCCAACACTGTAACAGTTTGTCTGAAATTTGGAGGTTGGTGTCCAAATAGATCACATGGTTTAGGGTTCTAGTTCTATAATTGTGATATTTACAGTGTGCCAAAGCTCAAAAACATGATTTAAGATGTTAGGGCCCTAATTCCAAAATCGTGATATTGGCAGAGTGCCAAGTCCAAGAACATGATCCAGTATTGTTGGGTCCTACTTCCAAAATAGTGATTTTGTAACATTGCCAAGTCCAAAAAGATGATCCAATTTGTTTTAGGGCCCTGTTTCCAAAAATAATGATCTTGGCAGATTGCCAAGAACATGATCCAGCGTTGTTGGGTTCTGGTTCCAAAATTGTGATCTTGGACCATTGCCAACTCCAAAAAGATGATCCGGTAACATAGGGTGTGACATCTTGGAATCCACCAGAATTATAATTCGAATCTCTAATCCCACATCAGGAAGAGTGACTGACCAATCACAGCATGGAGTGAAATCTTGGAATCCACCAGATTTATGATTCTAATCTCTAATCCCACATCAGGAAGAGTGACTGACCAATCACAGCATGGAGTGAAATCTTGGAATCCACCAGATTTATGATTCTAATCTCTAATCCCACATCAGGAAGACTGACTGACCAATCACAGCATGGAGTTAAATCTTGGAATCCACCAGATTTATGATTCTAATCTCTAATCCCACATCAGGAAGAGTGACTGACCAATCACAGCATGGAGTGAAATCTTTTAACACTTGCCAACACTGCAACAGTTTGTCTGAAATTTGGAGGTTGGTGTCCAAATAGATCACATGGTTTAGGGTTCTAGTTCCATAATTGTGATATTTACAGTGTGCCAAAGCTCAAAAACATGATTTAAGATGTTAGGGCCCTAATTCCAAAATCGTGATATTGGCAGAGTGCCAAGTCCAAGAACATGATCCAGTATTGTTGGGTCCTACTTCCAAAATAGTGATTTTGTAACATTGCCAAGTCCAAAAAGATGATCCAATTTGTTTTAGGGCCCTGTTTCCAAAAATAATGATCTTGGCAGATTGCCAAGTCCAAGAACATGATCCAGCGTTGTTGGGTTCTGGTTCCAAAATTGTGATCTTGGACCATTGCCAACTCCAAAAAGATGATCCGGTAACATAGGGTGTGACATCTTGGAATCCACCAGAATTATAATTCAAATCTCTAATCCCACATCAGCAAGACTGACTGACCAATCACAGCATGGAGTGAAATCTTGGAATCCACCAGATTTATGATTCTAATCTCTAATCCCACATCAGCAAGACTGACTGACCAATCACAGCATGGAGTGCAATCTTCGGATCCACCAGATGTATTGGACAAGTATGTTGTTGTGCATAATGTACTGTGTGAAAACAGAATGTAAAGCATGGCATGTGAGGTAAAACACACAATGAAAAGTGTCTGTGTGATAGTAGGAATCTCTGTCTGGAGAACAGGCAGTAGTTCTGTTCTAGTGAGAGATGGATGTTAATGCTTCTGTGTTTATGAGGGTGATGGCATGAGGAAAAAAACTGTTACTATGTCTGGAATCTTGGTATAGATAGTGATGGATGTGCACCAGACAGACTCTGTAAAAGTAGAAGTGGCTTGGCAGCTCACATAGTTGCTGCAAGAGGTACATCCTCTGTTGGGCCTTTCTCAGGATTGAGTTGATGTTGGTCTCCCACTTCAGGTCCCAGGAAATGAATACTTTAGCACAAGTTCTGCCAGGAAGTCAGTCATTACTCTGGCCAATTACAGAGCGCCACCTTTGCTGCTGCTTTTAGGTGATTAGCTACTGTGCTCTGTGGTGCTTGGGGAGCAGAGAGTGTAAAGGGCCTTGCAGTCGCAGCTTGCTGGGTATCGAACCCACAACCCTGTCATCAATAGCCCAAAGCTCTAACCGCTGAGCCACCACTGCCCCTATGTTCTTCTCCAGAGCGACATACACAAGTGCTTTGCTATTTACCCAAGAAAAACCTCAGCTGGTTTAAATAGACTAAAATTCAAAGCTCCTCTAATCTTAGACTCTACTAAACACAAGTCAATATGGAGACCATAATACTCTACTCTTCACCCAAGTCCTCTCAGAAGAGGAGGGTTCTTCAGTGTGGGTTTGAAGACCAGCATCAGGATTTTGAATCTGATGAGGGCAGCAGCTGAACATTGCTGATCTTAGAAACGTTGAAATGACAAGAGACTGAACGAGTACCTGGGCGACTCACAGGACCGAGTCAGAACTGCAACATGGCCTGAGAACGATAACTGATCATCCACGACTGCACCAAGGCTTCCAGCTTCTGTAGAAGGAGTGACCAGTAAGGAGATGGCGAGATCATTGTGAAATTCCAAGATCTTTTTTCAAGATCTTTATTTTGGATTGTGTAAAAGAGTTTCCAAAGACCTCCTGTGAAATTCCAAGATCTTTTTCCAAGATGTATTTCCGAATAGGAAACAGAATCTTTAATTTGGATTGTGTAAATGAGTTTCCAAAAACCTACTGTGAAATTCCAAGATCTTTTTCCAAGATCTTTAATTTGGATTGTGTAAATGAGTTTCCAAAAACCTTCTGTGAAATTCCAAGATCTTTTTCCAAGATCTATTTCAGAATAGGAAACAGAATCTTTAATTTGGATTGTGTAAATGAGTTTTCAAAAACCTACTGTGAAATTCCAAGATCTTATTCCGAGATCTTTAATTTGGATTGTGTAATAGAGTTTCCAAAAACCTCCTGTGAAATTCCAAGATCTTATTCCGAGATCTTTAATTTGGATTGTGTAAAAGAGTTTCCAAAGACCTCCTGTGAAATTCCAAAATCTTTTCCCAAGATCTATTTCTGAATAGGAAACAGAATCTTTAATTTGGATTGTGTAAATGAGTTTTCAAAAACCTACTGTGAAATTCCAAGATCTTTTTCCAAGATCTTTAATTTGGATTGTGTAAATGAGTTTCCAAAAACCTGTGAAATTCCAAGATCTTTTTCCAAGATCTGTTTCCAAATAGGAAAAATAATCTTTAATTTGGATTGTGTAAATGAGTTTCCAAAAATCTCCTGTGAAATTCCAAGATCTTTATTCCAAAGGTCTTTAATTTGGATTGTGTAAAAGCGTTTCCAAAAACCTCCTGTGAAATTCCAAGATCTTTTTCCAAGATTTTTAATTTGGATTGTGTAAAAGAGTTTCCAAAGACCTCCTGTTAAATTCCAATGTCTTTTTCCAAGATCTGTTTCCAAATAGGAAAAAGAATCTTTAATTTGGATTTTGTAAATGAGTTTCCAAAAACCTACTGTGAAATTCCAAGATCTTTATCCAAGATCTTTAATTTGGATTGTGTAAATGAGTTTCCAAGATCTTTATTCCAAAGGTCTTTAATTTGGATTGTGTAAAGAGTTTCCAAAGACCTCCTGTTAAATTCCAAGATCTTTTTCCAAGATCTGTTTCCAAATAGGAAAAGGAATCTTTAATTTGGATTGTGTAAATGAGTTTCCAAAAACCTCCTGTGAAATTCCAAGATCTTTTTCCAAGATCTTTAATTGGATTGTGTAAATGAGTTTCCAAGATCTTTATTCCAAAGGTCTTTAATTTGGATTGTGTAAAAGAGTTTCAAAAGACCTCCAAAGACTCCTGTTAAATTCCACAATCTGTTTCCAAATAGGAAAAAGAATCTTTAATTTGGATTGTGTAAATGAGTTTCCAAAAACGTCCTGTGAAATTTCAAGATCTTTTTCCAAGATCTGTTTCCGAATAGGAAACAGAATCTTTCATTTGGATTGTGTACATGAGTTTCCAAAAACCTACTGTGAAATTCCAAGATCTTTTTCCAAGATCTTTAATTTGGATTGTGTAAATGAGTTTCCAAAAACCTCTTGTGAAATTCCAAGATCTTTTTCCAAGATCTATTTCAGAATAGGAAACAGAATCTTTAATTTGGATTGTGTAAAAGAGTTTCCATAGACCTGTTAAATTCCAAGATCTTTATTCCAAAGGTCTTTAATTTGGATTGTGTAAAGAGTTTCCAGAGACCTCCTGTTAAATTCCAAGATCTTTTTCCAAG
The DNA here is from genome assembly GCF_030463535.1 of Salminus brasiliensis. Classification (NCBI taxonomy): domain Eukaryota; kingdom Metazoa; phylum Chordata; class Actinopteri; order Characiformes; family Bryconidae; genus Salminus; species Salminus brasiliensis. The sequence goes on from NC_132895.1 coordinate 24,367, forward strand.
ATCTGTTTCCAAATAGGAAAAATAATCTTTAATTTGGATTGTGTAAATGAGTTTCCAAGATCTTTATTCCAAGGTCTTTAATTTGGATTGTGTAAAGAGTTTCCAAAGACCTCCTGTTAAATTCCAAGATCTTTTTCCAAGATCTGTTTCCAAATAGGAAAAATAATCTTTAATTTGGATTGTGTAAATGAGTTTCCAAGATCTTTATTCCAAAGGTCTTTAATTTGGATTGTGTAAAGAGTTTCCAAAGACCTCCTGTTAAATTCCAAGATCTTTTTCCAAGATCTGTTTCCAAATAGGAAAAGGAATCTTTAATTTGGATTGTGTAAATGAGTTTCCAAAAACATCCTGTGAAATTCCAAGATCTTTTTCCAAGATCTTTAATTTGGATTGTGTAAATGAGTTTCCAAGATCTTTATTCCAAAGGTCTTTAATTTGGATTGTGTAAAAGAGTTTCAAAAGACCTCCAAAGACTCCTGTTAAATTCCACAATCTGTTTCCAAATAGGAAAAAGAATCTTTAATTTGGATTGTGTAAATGAGTTTCCAAAAACGTCCTGTGAAATTTCAAGATCTTTTTCCAAGATCTGTTTCCAAATAGGAAACAGAATCTTTAATTTGGATTGTGTAAAAGAGTTTCCAAAAACGTCCTGTGAAATTTCAAGATCTTTTTCCAAGATCTGTTTCCAAATAGGAAACAGAATCTTTAATTTGGATTGTGTAAAAGAGTTTCCAAAGACCTCCAAAGACTCCTGTTAAATTCCACAATCTGTTTCCAAATAGGAAAAATAATCTTTAATTTGGATTATGCAAATTAGTTTACAAGAATCTGCTATACATTTAATGTTTCAACATAGGAGAAAGATTCATGTTTAAGGAATATGCAAATTACTTTCCAAAAATAAAATTTTCAGACACTTGTCCAAATATTGAATAAAATCCCCTGAAAATACCAAAAAAATGATCTGAAGAGCTCCCCCTGGTGGGGGAGACAAGATATGTATCCTATCAACTTCTTGGTTCCAAGGGTAAGAATCTACAGAATGGGCTACATTCGTCGTAAACACTTTCTTGGAATTTATTCCAACTTGCCTATTCAGCTCCATTCAAAAATTCCAAAATCATGAGACAAACTAAGTACCCTAACCCTAACCCTAACCCTAACCCTAACCCTAACCTAACCCTAACCTAACCCTAACCCTAACCCTAACCCTAACCCTAACCTAACCCTAACCCTAACCCTAACCCTAACCCTAACCTAACCCTAACCCTAACCCTAACCCTAACCCTAACCCAACCTAACCCTAACCCTAACCCTAACCCTAACCTAACCCTAACCCTAACCCTAACCCTAACCCTAACCCTAACCCCTAACCCTAACCCTAACCCTAACCTAACCCTAACCCTAACCCTAACCCTAACCCTAACCCTAACCTAACCCTAACCCTAACCCTAACCCTAACCCTAACCTAACCCTAACCCTAACCCTAACCCTAACCCTAACCCTAATCCCTAACCCTAACCCTAACCCTAACCCTAACTCTAACTCTAACTCTAACTCTAACTCTAACCCTAACCCTAACTCTAACTCTAACCCTAACCCTAACCCTAACCCTAACCCTAATCCTAATCCTAATCCTAACCCTAACCCTAACCCTAACCCTAACCCTAACCCTAACTCTAACTCTAACCCTAACCCTAACCCTAACCCTAACCCTAACCCTAACCTAACCCTAACCCTAACCCTAACCCTAACCCTAACCCTAATCCTAACCCTAACCCTAACCCTAACCCTAACCCTAACCCTAATACTTGGTATTTAGTAAAGAAAACTATTGCGTTTGGAATTTGGATACAAATCTTGGAATATATTTTTGCAATAAAATCTCAAACTTTATAATTTTTTTACTCCTTTCCCTTTATATCAAAAAATCAACAAATATGCTGAATATGTTCTTTGGCTTCATCTCAACAATAATGCACATTTGACACTTTGATAACTTCTATAATTAATGAGTTATTAATTGATAAAAACAAGCATTTTCTTGTAATACCACTTTTGACCATGGCACTGTTGAGCTATTAAGCTACTGATTTGGGGAATGTTCCACATTTAGGAACTGTTGTCCTATTTTGCTCATTTGCATATCGTCCTTTTGGAATCATTTCAATTTCCAGAGCTCTTTCCCTACATATATCGTCCTTTTGGAATCGTTTCAATTTCCAGAGCTCTTTCCCTACATATATCGTCCTTTTGGAATCGTTTCAATTTCCAGAGCTCTTTCCCTACATATATCGTCCTTTTGGAATCATTTCAATTTCCAGAGCTCTTTCCCTACATATATCATCCTTTTGGAATCATTTCAATTTTCAGAGCTCTTTCTTTACATTTAATGTCAAGTGAGACTTTCCTTACTGTTTGTGATTAATGTTTTTTTTCTTGAAATGTTTGCCAATTATAAATAATTTAATAAAACTCCAACGATGCGGCCTAGATTGCACAAACTTGGTATACTCAGTCTCCCTTGGCCCCCGATTGAGCAGTCCATGTTTGGGGTCCCTATGTCCCACGTTTCTCTAAATGACCCTAGAAACAAATGTAAGGGCTGTAAGTGTCCTGTGTGAGTGTATAATTTGAGTCATGTCACACTGAAGAGTGATTTGCTTTTACCGTCTAACTCATGTCATCATTTAGAGGATAATATTGGGATCCTCATTACATTCTTGGAAGGGAAAGTTCATAATTCATAATTTGTGCACAGAATCATCTCTAATTTGTTTAGTTCAGGTGTGCAGAGCTACAGAGCTGAGTGAGCTACATTCACTCATCATCTACATACATACAACATTTGTAGTTTTTAAATGCATAAAAATACTAAAGGAATTTGTTTATTGCATCAAGACTTTTTGACTTTGTCAGGAATGTCCATTTAAACATAATAATATATATACAAAGAAGTTTGTAATCATTGTATTTTACAACATCCTCGATTGAAGTGGAGGATGTTTCTTGAGGAACTAGGAAGATCCCTGTCAGGGCGCACATTGAGCAAAGGGAACTGGTGCCCTGAGACCCAGCCGCTGCAGCCTTGGTCAGACAGCTGCAGAGCTCACCAAGCACTCCGTCCACACCCACAGCAACACGAAGAGCATCGGCACCAGCATCCTCCTCAAGTCAAGTCAAGTGGGTTCTTACAGGACAGACTGCAGAAAGTGCAGTGTGCAGACATAGGTGACATTAAACTAAAAAGACAATCCTCCTCAACCAGCCCTGCCTCAACATCAACCACAACAGCCACAACCCCAGTGAGACCACCTGACTCTAAAAGAAAGAGGTGTCAGGTCTGGACAGGAAGAAAACACATTCTTCACCTGCAGAAAATATCTCTGCAAAGAACACACAGGAAGTGTCCTTTTTTGCCACACATGCATCTAATGATGCACAAATACACAAACACACGTGCATGTTCTTGCTCACAGATTATTTATGAAAATAACTAGTACTTGGTTCCTGTTGGTTTGAGTTGCTTGATTGGTTGTTGTTTGTTTGACCTTGAAAATCTGCATTTTTTTTGTATGATAAATTTAATACTAGTTATTTATTATTTATTTTGTGTGCTTTTCATTTTGTATTTGTATTAATGTTCTACTATTACTAGATTTCATAATGTTAAAATATGTATTTTTACATTTTAAGAAATGTGTTCTGATACACTTCAGTAATAGTCAGGTAATATAACAACCCTAGGGGTATGATCTCTAAAGAAAGGCCCAGGGGGCCACAACAACCTTATTAAAAACAATCCTTTCATGAATGATTAAGCCTAACAGGGTAACCAAGAGGTAAGAAACTAATTAGCAAATTAATAAATAATTGATTTTAGGGTGTCTTAGGGCTGATTTAAGAAAGCTAACACTAAAGGAAGGCTAATGGCCTTGCCTAAAATGATAACTCATTTTATCTTCACTTGTCATACTTGAACATTTCTCAAAACATCCATTCTCAAAGACTTGGGACTAACTGTTCTAATCATTTATCATTTACCGTTTCTGTAAATATCAGTGAAATGTACAGTGAGGTATGAGATAATCCTTACCTTAGATTCTGTGATAGTACCCGCGACAGGGCTTCCAACTAAGAGCTTTTCAGCATTTACCAGTACAATAATCAAACAGACCATTAATATTTATTAGACATTTATTAATATGAAATAAAGATACACTGTGTGTTTGACTTTTTTATACCATGTAACATTATGTCCTTAATCTTCTTTTGGGCTGATGTTTTTTCTAACAAAAAAAAAAAAACAGACTTTTGCTGATCATATAAAGCCTGAATCTAAAGGTTTCCTGATTCTTTTTGAGTTTGCATTATTTACTATTGCACAAAACAAAACACTGCAAACATACAAACAACAGCATACTTTCTAAATGGTTATGCTTAATATAACAAAAATGACAGCCCATTATTGTTCAACATTATTCTTCCTCTTTTAACTTCAGTATCTAGTATATTGAACAAAAACAATATTAAAATATAATAATTTGTCCAACTACTATTACTAAAAAACTCTTTCCTGAAACAAAAAACACATTATATATTTTGAACAGTGAAACCAAAAATTATGTCTGATTCAGACCATTATTAATACAAAATAAAACAATGGTTTTCCAGTTCTCTTTATGACCGTCAATAACATTCAGATTCTTTTAGTAAAAACAAATGAATTTTGAAATTAAATAAAAGATCCTCTGGTCCTCTTCCTGAGTTTGGGAGGGGACAACAATGGCCTTTATTGCTCAGGGGACCCCTCATCGCTGGAAAGTTTCTGGAAACGTTTTCGGGGAGTTGAAGTCTGGAAGTGCTCTCCTCGACTTTGGGTGTTTCGGTGGCACTGCTCCCAACATAAGAGGGTTCCACACCTCAGACCCAGGCATCTTTAACAAAGAAGTCTGAGTAGTGAAAAGCCAGCTTCCTCAGCCGAGTTCTTATATTCTCTGTGGTCAGATGTAGACGCGTGGCCTCCTCCACCAGCTCTGGGGTGTTTCTTAGCACCTGTGTTATCTGAAAAAAAAGTAGAAAGAACATTTTCTTCAAGCATACAATAACATGACTACAGAGATGCACTGTCATAAGGAGCTGAACTGCACTGACCCGTCTGTGGGTTATGAATTTTTCTTTCAGGTCTTTTTGAAAGTGGTGTCTCAACAGGGAATCAAACTCTGGTGAATAGAAGAGTCTCCTGCGTTTGCCCTGTGCACAGTATTGTACAACATTATAGCATTTATGAGACTCGTTCACTATCAATTCCACTATGGGTTCACGTACCGGGTGAGGTGCGTAACGTGGCAGCCCCTCAAACTCCAGAGAGTCTGTATCAACCTTGACCGTTCAGAAAACTTTGTTAATGTGTGAGAAACATTCAATTGCCTTAAATACATCAATCAAATCCAATTAAACTTATTTGTATAGCTTTTTACAACTGGTGTTTTCACAAAGCAGCTTTACACAATCAGTAATTAGTAATTATTCACTTCTTAGACAGAGTGATAGTTTATTTTTTAAAACTGTCCAACATTTTCAGAACAACAATGATGAGACACGACAAGAGAATAAGATCATGTGTGTGGATAAGAGGTAATAACATATAATGTTACTCACAAGCGATGTCTCCTCTGGTTCTTCTTTATATATAAATGTCTTCGTTTGACTCTCTGAAGAAACCTAAACTAGACAACACAAGTATTTCTGTAATAGTTTAATAGTTTGATGCTTGCTTGTACAACTGGTCTTCATAACTGCTAAATAAATACAGGTTTATAGGGAATTAGGGTTCGATATTAATTACTTGGAATGACTAGTGAATAAAATACAGTTCTTGGTCTCTAAGAGCTGTAAATTGGAAGCCTTTCAAACGTAATCTAGAAGAAAATAGAAAATAGAAAAAATAGAAAATTCATGCCTGTAGAAATATACATTGTTAATGGAAGGCTATGTAATGTTTACGGATCAAAATACTTTTGCAAACCATTTACCATAACATTCCAAAACTGGAAATGACTCACTGTAACCAGAAAAGCAGTGGAACCAACACAAGAGCAAAAAGTGAATACAAATCCCTAAATTCCTGTGTGGACAGTATGTGTGTGTGGACAGTATGTGTGTGTGTGGACAGTATGTGTGTGTGTACAGTATCTGTGTGTGTGGACAGTATGTGTGTGTGGACAGTATGTGTGTGTGTGGACAGTATGTGTGTGTGTGGACAGTATGTGTGTGTGTACAGTATCTGTGTGTGTGGACAGTATGTGTGTGTGGACAGTATCTGTGTGTGGACAGTATGTGTGTGTGTGTACAGTATCTGTGTGTGTGTGTGTGTGTGTGTGTGTGTGTGTGTGTGTGTATGTGTGGAGGGGTGAGAAAAAGTGACTGTGGTTTATTATTTTGTACTTACAGTAAATGAACAGGTGGTGGTGGTGTCTGGCGATTGTGGCCGTGACTCCATTAAACAAACACTCTATCAGACAAATGAAGAATATGTTTGCTTGGTTTAGTGATAAATATTAGATTCTTGGCATCCAGTACGTAATAAGTAGGACCTTACCTTATTCCAGCCTTCAGCGAGCAGAACTGAGGGCTGTGAGAGAGCAGGGCGGGGCTTAAACCAGTATCCTAATTAACAACGGACAACATGGATTCAAATAGTGGAAGTTACCAGATTTATGGTTCTAATCTCTAATCCCACATCAGGAAGAGTGACTGACCAATCACAGCATGGAGTGAAATCTTGGAATCCACCAGATTTATGATTCTATTCTCTAATCCCACATCAGGAAGAGTGACTGACCAATCACAGCATGGAGTGAAATCTTGGAATCCACCAGATTTATGATTCTATTCTCTAATCCCACATCAGGAAGAGTGACTGACCAATCACAGCATGGAGTGAAATCTTGGAATCCACCAGATTTATGGTTCTAATCTCTAATCCCACATCAGGAAGAGTGACTGACCAATCACAGCATGGAGTGAAATCTTGGAATCCACCAGATTCTAATCTCTAATCTCTGGCCTCGCTCCTGAGTACTTGAGGGATCTTATGACATATTACGAACCATCAAGACTACTTAGATCTCAGGGTGCTGCTTCTTACTCGTTCAACCTCAGTAGGGGGAAGAGCCTTTTCTTATAAAGCCCCCAACTCTGGAATAACCTCCCAGATAATGTTCGGGACTCAGACACAGTCTCAGTCTTTAAATCTAAGCTAAAACTCATCTGTTTAGTTTAACTTTTAGTAATTAATGTTTCTTAGATAAAGGTTGCAGGTCCAGGGGTTTCGAGGACACAGAGAATTGTAGTACACTGAGATGCTGGAGCCGTCATCTCGCTGCTTACATGCCATCACTCAGGTTTGTTGACGGTGGAGCAGATGCTCTCTAGATGCTCTCTATAAATCCTTTCAGAACTAACTCTGTCTCTTTACCTTCTCCCAGTAAATGGCCACCCAGCCCGACCTGCTGGAAGACTGACTGCTGAGGTCCCCTCTACCTGCGTCAGACCAGCTGCCACCTACCAGTCCGACCATCAGTCCCCCAACCCAGCACCACCCATAACAGACTAGCTGCACACCCTCCTACCACTGCTACCTGTCTAATGACCATGTTAAACCTAAATGGACTCTTAACTATCTGCACTATTAATATAACCACTATTACCCATCATTCCTCTCATCAGTCTGACCATCACTGCCATGACTATATTAAGTTCTTCTACACCATGATAATTATATTATGATTATGATCAGAGCAGTTCAACAGTTTAGATGGTTTGGTAATTATCATCAATAATTAATAAATAGTTCTGATCAGAGGAGGACGGGTCGAGTCGCCTCTGTGAGTCTTGGTTCCTCACAAGGTTTCTTCCTCCAGCTCTGAGGGAGGTTCTCCTGCACTGCCGCCGTTAGCTGCTCACTGGGGATTTTTGATCCCTCATGTCTTACATTATTATTAATTTTTTGTCTCTGTCTTTTATTAATTACTAATTATGTAAAGCTGCTTTGTGACAACAGTTGTAAAAAGCTATCCAAATAACTTTGACTTGACTAATCCCACATCAGGAGGAGTGACTAACCAATAATAGCATGGAGTGCAATCTTGGAATCCACCAGAAATACTGTCTTAATCTCCTGTTTAAAAAGGAATAGGAACTTTTAACTAAAATTTGATGTTATTAATTAATATTTGTGTATTTGGCAGAAGACACAGTTTGTCACCAGACAGAGGCAGACGTACTCACAGGATAATTTAATGCCAGACAAGAAAACAGAACAAACAGAAACCAAACAAGCAAAGCTTACTAAAGAAACACAAAATCCCATAAACAGGCCGAATCTACCAACTGTGAACTGACATGAACATGAACACAACAGGAACATCTTCTCACAAACAGGCACAAGACCAGAAAAAGGACGACTGAAACAAAGGGGTACTTATACAGACACTAACAAGAGACTCACGAGACACAAACAGAGCCATGTGCTTGGGAGCACATGGCAAAACCAAACAAAGGCAGACATGACAACAGGGGCAGCCATGACAGCAGCAAAACTAAATAAATCATTGGAAAATATTGATAGTCATTGCAAAAACAATATACTGTTCTCTAAAATGTCTTACTTTAAGGCCCACATCATGTATGCTAACCTCCTGATCTCCTGTGGATGAAGGTCTGGATATATCGTCGGCTGTGAAATCTCTGTTATTGATATGATGGAAATTCTTGGAAACTCTTTTAATGTTAAAACCTTATAAAAACTTTCACTGAGACCAAGATTTATTTAATGAAATTTTATTTCAAATCAATGTGTGTTTATGTGTGTGTGGTAGTGTATGTGTTTGTGAGTATGTGTGTGTGTGTGTGTGTTTGTTTATCTCTGTCTGTGTGTAGAGTTTGGTGTGCAGAATTACATTATGCTGCAATTGCATGCATATGTATGTGTATGATGGTGTGTGTGTACATTATTAGATTTGTGTGAATGGTCATGAGTGTGTGTTTCTGTGGGCTGTCTGTACCAGGATTCCCTCTGCAAAATAAAACACAATTTAAGAAATACACTGAACTCTGTAAACTCTGTACAGAAGTGATGGTTCTATTATAAATGGAAACTCACCTCTGGGGACACTTTGATCAGTTTGTGTTCAGTCCTTTGTCTCCTTGATTTAGGTCGAACATAGATCTGTAGAGTGTAAAAAACAAAATGAATAACAGTACAGACAGCCATGAAAACTGTGAACAGCCTTTCCATTGTTAAAATATGTCTGGTACCTCTTCCTGGGATGGACAGCATGTGGGCAGTTCCGACTGATCAGTGATTGTTTTACTGGCATTCCACTGTGAACAATGGAGACAACACAATAAATAATTCATTAAAAACAGCCATGATTACTGAGAAGCTACAGTGCCAACTAGTAAAATTTATGCCAACTTTTTTAGGTTCCTCATAAACTTCTATGTCCGCCATCTCCACATAAATATCGTCCTGTAAAGAGCAAAAATACATTAGTATCCAAAAAAAACAACATGACAAGATGAGAGGCAGTTAACCTAACACTTTTGTTGCTGAAGTTTTACATAACGTTGCAGTTTTGCTTCTTGATATATTTCTGACTTACTTGGTCTCGTTCACCTTCTTGGATATTGGTCGCCATCTGTGAACAGCAAACCATCAAAACACAAGACATCTTTCAAATCTTTGTAGCTGTAGATTTTTTTTTACATATAAGAAATAATTCAACAAACATGTTAACAGCACATTACCATAGGAAAGGGATGATCATGTAGTGCTTAGAGATAAATATATAAATTATGGAATACATAGTGATAAATATATAATTCCTGGCATCCAATAGTGATAGATTGGACACTACCTTAGGTCTGCCTGCAGAGAGTGGAACACAGAACTGTCTGAACACAGAGATGAGTTTAAAACAACACATTTGATACTGATACCTATGTACCTACTTACCACCCCACACGCCATAGGCTGCCCAATCAAAACATTTTAAATGATGTAATCCACCAGATTTATGATTCTAATCTCTAATCCCACATCAGCAAGACTTACTGACCAATCACTGCATGAAGTGAAATCTTGGAATCCACCAGAATTATGATTCAAATCTCTAATCCCACAGCATCTCTGTTATTGATATGATGGATATTCTTGGAAACTCTTTCAATATTAAAATCTTTTAAAACTTTCACTGAGACCAAGATTTATTTAATGAAACTTTATTTCAAATCAATGTGTGTTTATGTGTGTGTGTGTGTGTGTGTTTGTGTGTGTTTATTTGTTTGTCATGATCAACTTTGTGTGAATGCTCATAAGTGTGTGTGTGTGTGTGTGTGTGTGTGTGTGCACATGCTCTGCTCTCTATCTTCCTCCTGCAAAACAAAACAGCATGTAAATCATTTAAAACCACAGAGAATATAATATATCTTTGTAGGGTTAGGGTTGCCTGAATTCATGTCCAGTATTCTAAATGCTGATCACTGACTCCACATCTTTACCTTCTCTGAGTGTTCCATTACTGACGTTCTCCAGCCGGGGCCTCAGCCTGAACCTCAGCCGGGAACTGAGCCAGGGCCTCATCCAGGGCCTGAGTCAGGGCCTCAGCCAGGGCCTCAGCCTGAGCCTCAGCCGGGAACTTCGCCAGGGTCTCAGCCAGGGACTCAGCCGGGGTCTCAGCCAGGGCATCAGGCTGTGGGTTTGACTGAGCAGAGTCCGTCCCCTCTTCACCCTGTTTAGTGCGGTCAGTGGCTTCAGTGTTTGTCCCTTGTATGGAAGTGATGTTGTGGTGAATGGTCTCTTGAGCATACATAAGGGTCTCCTGAGCAACATCGAGGACTTCCAAAGCATCATTGATGCTGCTGAGAATGTTGTACATATACCTCCCCCGAACCTCCAAAACAAACATACGTCTATCCGGTCGTGTTGGGTTGCGGCCATAAGGAAACATCTGTATGTATACATTAAAGTAAAATAAAAACCAATCATCAGAAAAAACATCTCGCATCAGTCTATATTTCTATAATTCTGAGAGAGAGAGAGATAGAAGATTAGTGTTTTATATATATTTTTTGGAATACACAGTGATAAATATATAATTCCTGGCATCCAAAAGTGATTGACTGGACACTACCTTAGGTCTGACTACAGAGAGTGGAACATAGAACTGTCTGAACACAGAGATGAGTTTAAAACAACACATTTGATACTGATACCTATGTACCTACTTACCACCCCACACGCCATAAGCTGCCCAATCTAAACATTGTAAATGATGGAATCCACCAGAATTATGATTCAAACCTCTAATCCCACATCAGGAAGAGTGACTGACCAATCACAGCATGGAGTGAAATCTTGGAAATGACCCAGTGTAAAAAGAAAAGCAGTGGAACCAAAACAAGAGCAAAAAGTGAATACAAATTCCTAAATCCCTGTGTGTGGACAGTATGTGTGTGTGGACAGCATGTGTGTGTGTGGACAGTATGTGTGTGTGGACAGTATATGTGTGTGTGTGGACAGTATGTGTGTGTGGACAGTATATGTGTGTGTGGACAGTATGTGTGTGTGGACAGTATCTGTGTGTGGACAGTATCTGTGTGTGTGGACAGTATGTGTGTGTGTGGACAGTATATGTGTGTGGACAGTATATGTGTGTGTGGAAAGTATGTGTGTGTGTGGAAAGTATGTGTGTGTGTGGACAGTATGTGTGTGTGGACATTATCTGTGTGTGTGTGTGTGTGGAGGGGTGAGAAAAAGTGACTGTGGTTTATTATTTTGTACTTACAGTAAATGAACAGGTGGTGGTGGTGTCTGGCGATTGTGGCCGTGACTCCATTAAACAAACACTCTATCAGACAAATGAAGAATATGTTTGCTTGGTTTAGTGATAAATATTAGATTCTTGGCATCCAGTACGTGATAAGTAGGACCTTACCTTATTCCAGCCTTCAGCGAGCAGAACTGAGGGCTGTGAGAGAGCAGGGCGGGGCTTAAACCAGTATCCTAATTAACAACGGACAACATGGATTCAAATAGTGGAAGTTACAAGATTTATGGTTCTAATCTCTAATCCCACATCAGGAAGAGTGACTGACCAATCACAGCATGGAGTGAAATCTTGGAATCCACCAGATTTATGATTCTATTCTCTAATCCCACATCAGGAAGAGTGACTGACCAATGGAGTGAAGTCTTGGAATCCACCAGATTTATGGTTCTAATCTCTAATCCCACATCAGGAAGAGTGACTGACCAATCACAGTATGGAGTGAAATCTTGGAACACTTGCAAACACTGTAACAGTTTGTCTGAAATTTGGAGGTTGGTGTCCAAAGCTTCATAGCTAGCTCCATATTTGTGATATTTACAGTGTGCCAAAGCTCAAAAACATAATCTGAAGTGTTAGGGCCCTATTTCCAAAATAATGATCTTGGCAGATTGCCAAATCCAAGAACATGGTCCAGCTTTGTTGGGTTCTGGTTCCAAAATAGTGATCTTGGAACATTGCCAATTCCAAAAAGATGATCCGGTAACATAGGGTGTGACATCTTGGAATCCACCAGATGTATAATTCAAATCTCTAATCCAACATCAGGAAGACTGACTGACCAATCACAGCATGGAGTGAAATCTTTTAACACTTGCCAACACTGTAACAGTTTGTCTGAAATTTCATAATTCCATAATTGTGATATTTACAGTGTGCCAAAGCTCAAAAACATGATTTAAGATGTTAGGGCCCTAATTCCAAAATCGTGATATTGGCAGAGTGCCAAGTCCAAGAACATGATCCAGTATTGTTGGGTCCTACTTCCAAAATAGTGATTTTGTAACATTGCCAAGTCCAAAAAGATGATCCAATTTGTTTTAGGGCCCTGTTTCCAAAATAATGATCTTGGCAGATTGCCAAGTCCAAGAACATGATCCAGCATTGTTGGGTTCTGGTTCCAAAATTGTGATCTTGGACCATTGCCAACTCCAAAAAGATGATCCGGTAACATAGGGTGTGACATCTTGGAATCCACCAGAATTATAATTCAAATCTCTAATCCCACATCAGGAAGACTGACTGACCAATCACAGCATGGAGTGAAATCTTGGAATCCACCAGATTTATGATTCTAATCTCTAATCCCACATCAGGAAGAGTGACTGACCAATCACAGCATAGAGTGAAATCTTGGAATCCACCAGATTTATGATTCTAATCTCTAATCCCACATCAGGAAGAGTGACTGACCAATCACAGCATAGAGTGAAATCTTGGAATCCACCAGATTTATGATTCTAATGTCTAATCCCACATCAGGAAGAGTGACTGACCAATCACAGCATAGAGTGAAATCTTTTAACACTTGCCAACACTGCAACAGTTTGTCTGAAATTTGGAGGTTGGTGTCCAAATAGATCACATGGTTTAGGGTTCTAGTTTCATAATTGTGATATTTACAGTGTGCCAAAGCTCAAAAACATGATTTAAGATGTTAGGGCCCTAATTCCAAAATCGTGATATTGGCAGAGTGCCAAGTCCAAGAACATGATCCAGCATTGTTGGGTCCTACTTCCAAAATAGTGATTTTGTAACATTGCCAAGTCCAAAAAGATGATCCAATTTGTTTTAGGGCCCTGTTTCCAAAAATAATGATCTTGGCAGATTGCCAAGTCCAAGAACATGATGCAGCGTTGTTGGGTTCTGGTTCCAAAATTGTGATCTTGGACCATTGCCAACTCCAAAAAGATGATCCGGTAACATAGGGTGTGACATCTTGGAATCCACCAGAATTATAATTCAAATCTCTAATCCCACATCAAGAAGACTGACTGACCAATCACAGCATGGAGTGAAATCTTGGAATCCACCAGATTTATGATTCTAATCTCTAATCCCACATCAGGAAGACTGACTGACCAATCACAGCATGGAGTGAAATCTTGGAATCCACCAGATTTATGATTCTAATCTCTAATCCCACATCAGAAAGAGTGACTGACCAATCACAGCATAGAGTGAAATCTTTTAACACTTGCCAACACTGCAACAGTTTGTCTGAAATTTGGAGGTTGGTGTCCAAATAGATCACATGGTTTAGGGTTCTAGTTCCATAATTGTGATATTTACAGTGTGCCAAAGCTCAAAAACATGATTTAAGATGTTAGGGCCCTAATTCCAAAATCGTGATATTGGCAGAGTGCCAAGTCCAAGAACATGATCCAGTATTGTTGGGTCCTACTTCCAAAATAGTGATTTTGTAACATTGCCAAGTCCAAAAAGATGATCCAATTTGTTTTAGGGCCCTGTTTCCAAAAATAATGATCTTGGCAGATTGCCAAGTCCAAGAACATGATCCAGCATTGTTGGGTTCTGGTTCCAAAATTGTGATCTTGGACCATTGCCAACTCCAAAAAGATGATCCAGTAACATAGGGTGTGACATCTTGGAATCCATCAGAATTATAATTCAAATCTCTAATCCCACATCAGGAAGACTGACTGACCAATCACAGCATGAAGTGAAATCTTGGAATCCACCAGATTTATGATTCTAATCTCTAATCCCACATCAGGAAGAGTGACTGACCAATCACAGCATAGAGTGAAATCTTGGAATCCACCAGATTTATGATTCTAATCTCTAATCCCACATCAGGAAGAGTGACTGACCAATCACAGCATAGAGTGAAATCTTGGAATCCACCAGATTTATGATTCTAATGTCTAATCCCACATCAGGAAGAGTGACTGACCAATCACAGCATAGAGTGAAATCTTTTAACACTTGCCAACACTGCAACAGTTTGTCTGAAATTTGGAGGTTGGTGTCCAAATAGATCACATGGTTTAGGGTTCTAGTTCCATAATTGTGATATTTACAGTGTGCCAAAGCTCAAAAACATGATTTAAGATGTTAGGGCCCTAATTCCAAAATCGTGATATTGGCAGAGTGCCAAGTCCAAGAACATGATCCAGCATTGTTGGGTCCTACTTCCAAAATAGTGATTTTGTAACATTGCCAAGTCCAAAAAGATGATCCAATTTGTTTTAGGGCCCTGTTTCCAAAAATAATGATCTTGGCAGATTGCCAAGTCCAAGAACATGATGCAGCGTTGTTGGGTTCTGGTTCCAAAATTGTGATCTTGGACCATTGCCAACTCCAAAAAGATGATCCGGTAACATAGGGTGTGACATCTTGGAATCCACCAGAATTATAATTCAAATCTCTAATCCCACATCAAGAAGACTGACTGACCAATCACAGCATGGAGTGAAATCTTGGAATCCACCAGATTTATGATTCTAATCTCTAATCCCACATCAGGAAGAGTGACTGACCAATCACAGCATGGAGTGAAATCTTGGAATCCACCAGATTTATGATTCTAATCTCTAATCCCACATCAGGAAGACTGACTGACCAATCACAGCATGGAGTGAAATCTTGGAATCCACCAGATTTATGATTCTAATCTCTAATCCCACATCAGGAAGACTGACTGACCAATCACAGCATGGAGTGAAATCTTGGAATCCACCAGATTTATGATTCTATTCTCTAATCCCACATCAGAAAGAGTGACTGACCAATCACAGCATAGAGTGAAATCTTTTAACACTTGCCAACACTGCAACAGTTTGTCTGAAATTTGGAGGTTGGTGTCCAAATAGATCACATGGTTTAGGGTTCTAGTTCCATAATTGTGATATTTACAGTGTGCCAAAGCTCAAAAACATGATTTAAGATGTTAGGGCCCTAATTCCAAAATCGTGATATTGGCAGAGTGCCAAGTCCAAGAACATGATCCAGTATTGTTGGGTCCTACTTCCAAAATAGTGATTTTGTAACATTGCCAAGTCCAAAAAGATGATCCAATTTGTTTTAGGGCCCTGTTTCCAAAAATAATGATCTTGGCAGATTGCCAAGTCCAAGAACATGATCCAGCGTTGTTGGGTTCTGGTTCCAAAATTGTGATCTTGGACCATTGCCAACTCCAAAAAGATGATCCGGTAACATAGGGTGTGACATCTTGGAATCCACCAGAATTATAATTCAAATCTCTAATCCCACATCAAGAAGACTGACTGACCAATCACAGCATGGAGTGAAATCTTGGAATCCACCAGATTTATGATTCTAATCTCTAATCCCACATCAGCAAGACTGACTGACCAATCACAGCATGGAGTGAAATCTTGGAATCCACCAGATTTATGATTCTAATCTCTAATCCCACATCAGGAAGACTGACTGACCAATCACAGCATGGAGTGAAATCTTGGAATCCACCAGATTTATGATTCTAATCTCTAATCCCACATCAGGAAGAGTGACTGACCAATCACAGCATGGAGTGAAATCTTGGAATCCACCAGATTTATGATTCTAATCTCTAATCCCACATCAGCAAGACTGACTGACCAATCACAGCATGGAGTGCAATCTTCGGATCCACCAGATGTATTGGACAAGTATGTTGTTGTGCATAATGTACTGTGTGAAAACAGAATGTAAAGCATGGCATGTGAGGTAAAACACACAATGAAAAGTGTCTGTGTGATAGTAGGAATCTCTGTCTGGAGAACAGGCAGTAGTTCTGTTCTAGTGAGAGATGGATGTTAATGCTTCTGTGTTTATGAGGGTGATGGCATGAGGAAAAAAACTGTTACTATGTCTGGAATCTTGGTATAGATAGTGATGGATGTGCACCAGACAGACTCTGTAAAAGTAGAAGTGGCTTGGCAGCTCACATAGTTGCTGCAAGAGGTACATCCTCTGTTGGGCCTTTCTCAGGATTGAGTTGATGTTGGTCTCCCACTTCAGGTCCCAGGAAATGAATACTTTAGCACAAGTTCTGTCAGGAAGTCAGTCATTACTCTGGCCAATTACAGAGCGCCACCTTTGCTGCTGCTTTTAGGTGATTAGCTACTGTGCTCTGTGGTGCTTGGGGAGCAGAGAGTGTAAAGGGCCTTGCAGTCGCAGCTTGCTGGGTATCGAACCCACAACCCTGTCATCAATAGCCCAAAGCTCTAACCGCTGAGCCACCACTGCCCCTATGCTCTTCTCCAGAGCGACATACACAAGTGCTTTGCTATTTACCCAAGAAAAACCTCAGCTGGTTTAAATAGACTAAAATTCAAAGCTCCTCTAATCTTAGACTCTACTAAACACAAGTCAATATGGAGACCATAATACTCTACTCTTCACCCAAGTCCTCTCAGAAGAGGAGGGTTCTTCAGTGTGGGTTTGAAGACCAGCATCAGGATTTTGAATCTGATGAGGGCAGCAGCTGAACATTGCTGATCTTAGAAACGTTGAAATGACAAGAGACTGAACGAGTACCTGGGCGACTCGCAGGACCAAGTCAGAACTGCAACATGGCCTGAGAACGATAACTGATCATCCACGACTGCACCAAGGCTTCCAGCTTCTGTAGAAGGAGTGACCAGTGAGGAGATGGCGAGATCATTGTGAAATTCCAAGATCTTTTTTCAAGATCTTTATTTTGGATTGTGTAAAAGAGTTTCCAAAGACCTCCTGTGAAATTCCAAGATCTTTTTCCAAGATGTATTTCCGAATAGGAAACAGAATCTTTAATTTGGATTGTGTAAATGAGTTTCCAAAAACCTACTGTGAAATTCCAAGATCTTTTTCCAAGATCTTTAATTTGGATTGTGTAAATGAGTTTCCAAAAACCTTCTGTGAAATTCCAAGATCTTTTTCCAAGATCTATTTCAGAATAGGAAACAGAATCTTTAGTTTGGATTGTGTAAATGAGTTTTCAAAAACCTACTGTGAAATTCCAAGATCTTATTCCGAGATCTTTAATTTGGATTGTGTAATAGAGTTTCCAGAAACCTCCTGTGAAATTCCAAGATCTTATTCCGAGATCTTTAATTTGGATTGTGTAAAAGAGTTTCCAAAGACCTCCTGTGAAATTCCAAAATCTTTTCCCAAGATCTATTTCCGAATAGGAAACAGAATCTTTAATTTGGATTGTGTAAATGAGTTTTCAAAAACCTACTGTGAAATTTCAAGATCTTTTTCCAAGATCTTTAATTTGGATTGTGTAAATGAGTTTCCAAAAACCTTCTGTGAAATTCCAAGATCTTTTTCCAAGATCTGTTTCCAAATAGGAAAAATAATCTTTAATTTGGATTGTTTAAATGAGTTTCCAAAAATCTCCTGTGAAATTCCAAGATCTTTATTCCAAAGGTCTTTAATTTGGATTGTGTAAAAGAGTTTCCAAAAACCTCCTGTGAAATTCCAAGATCTTTTTCCAAGATTTTTAATTTGGATTGTGTAAAAGAGTTTCCAAAGACCTCCTGTTAAATTCCAATGTCTTTTTCCAAGATCTGTTTCCAAATAGGAAAAAGAATCTTTAATTTGGATTTTGTAAATGAGTTTCCAAAAACCTACTGTGAAATTCCAAGATCTTTATCCAAGATCTTTAATTTGGATTGTGTAAAAGAGTTTCCAAAGACCCCCTGTGAAATTCCAAGATCTTTTTCCAAGATATGTTTCCAAAAAGGAAACAGAGTCTTTAATTTGGATTGTGTAAAAGAGTTTCCAAAAACCTCCTGTGAAATTCCAAGATCTTTTTCCAAGATGTATTTCCGAATAGGAAACAGAATCTTTCATTTGGATTGTGTACATGAGTTTCCAAAAACCTACTGTGAAATTCCAAGATCTTTTTCCAAGATCTTTAATTTGGATTGTGTAAATGAGTTTCCAAAAACCTCTTGTGAAATTCCAAGATCTTTTTCCAAGATCTATTTCAGAATAGGAAACAGAATCTTTAATTTGGATTGTGTAAAAGAGTTTCCATAGACCTGTTAAATTCCAAGATCTTTATTCCAAAGGTCTTTAATTTGGATTGTGTAAAGAGTTTCCAGAGACCTCCTGTTAAATTCCAAGATCTTTTTCCAAGATCTGTTTCCAAATAGGAAAAATAATCTTTAATTTGGATTGTGTAAATGAGTTTCCAAGATCTTTATTCCAAGGTCTTTAATTTGGATTGTGTAAAGAGTTTCCAAAGACCTCCTGTTAAATTCCAAGATCTTTTTCCAAGATCTGTTTCCAAATAGGAAAAATAATCTTTAATTTGGATTGTGTAAATGAGTTTCCAAGATCTTTATTCCAAAGGTCTTTAATTTGGATTGTGTAAAGAGTTTCCAAAGACCTCCTGTTAAATTCCAAGATCTTTTTCCAAGATCTGTTTCCAAATAGGAAAAGGAATCTTTAATTTGGATTGTGTAAATGAGTTTCCAAAAACCTCCTGTGAAATTCCAAGATCTTTTTCCAAGATCTTTAATTTGGATTGTGTAAATGAGTTTCCAAGATCTTTATTCCAAAGGTCTTTAATTTGGATTGTGTAAAAGAGTTTCAAAAGACCTCCAAAGACTCCTGTTAAATTCCACAATCTGTTTCCAAATAGGAAAAAGAATCTTTAATTTGGATTGTGTAAATGAGTTTCCAAAAACGTCCTGTGAAATTTCAAGATCTTTTTCCAAGATCTGTTTCCGAATAGGAAACAGAATCTTTAATTTGGATTGTGTAAAAGAGTTTCCAAAAACGTCCTGTGAAATTTCAAGATCTTTTTCCAAGATCTGTTTCCAAATAGGAAACAGAATCTTTAATTTGGATTATGCAAATTAGTTTACAAGAATCTGCTATACATTTAATGTTTCAACATAGGAGAAAGATTCATGTTTAAGGAATATGCAAATTACTTTCCAAAAATAAAATTTTCAGACACTTGTCCAAATATTGAATAAAATCCCCTGAAAATACCAAAAAAATGATCTGAAGAGCTCCCCCTGGTGGGGGAGACAAGATATGTATCCTATCAACTTCTTGGTTCCAAGGGTAAGAATCTACAGAATGGGCTACATTCGTCGTAAACACTTTCTTGGAATTTATTCCAACTTGCCTATTCAGCTCCATTCAAAAATTCCAAAATCATGAGACAAACTAAGTACCCTAACCCTAACCCCTAACCCTAACCCTAACCCTAACCCTAACCTAACCCTAACCCTAACCCTAACCCCTAACCCTAACCCTAACCCTAACCCTAACCCAACCCTAACCCTAACCCTAACCCTAACCCTAATCCCTAACCCTAACTCTAACTCTAACTCTAACTCTAACTCTAACCCTAACTCTAACTCTAACTCTAACCCTAACCCTAACCCTAACCCTAACCCTAACCCTAATCCTAACCCTAACCCTAACCCTAACCCTAACTCTAACTCTAACTCTAACCCTAACCCTAACCCTAACCCTAACCTAACCCTAACCCTAACCCTAACCCTAACCCTAATCCTAACCCTAACCCTAACCCTAACCCTAACCCCTAACCCCTAACCCTAACCCTAACCCTAACCCTAACCCTAACCTAACCCTAACCCTAACCCTAACCCTAACCCTAACCCCTAACCCTAACCCTAACCCTAACCCTAACCCAACCCTAACCCTAACCCTAACCCTAACCCTAACCCTACCCTAACCCTAACCCTAACCCTAACCCTAACCTAACCCTAACCCTAACCCTAACCTAACCTAACCCTAACCCTAACCCAAACCCTAACCCTAACCCTAACCTAGTCCTAATCCTAACCTTAATCATACTTTAGCCCTAACCCTAAAAAAATAGGTGAGCAAACAAGGCCAAGTAGGTCTAGAGGGTGTCCTGCTTAGTCTAGTGGCACACTCCTCACTCTCCTGCCTGTTCCTAACCCTAATCTTAACCTAACCCTAACCTTTACCTTAACCCTAACCCCAGCCCCTAACCCTAATCTTAACCTAAGCCCTAACCCTAACCCTAATCATAACCTAAGCCCTAACCCTAACCCTAAAACCCTAACCCTAAACCTAACCCTGTTTAGTCTAGCAGAGTGTTCTTCACTCTGCCCTCCTCTCAACAGCTGACTCAATAATCACAGATTTACAAATCATATCAAATCTACTACACCTCAACCTCACACCTATTCCTCATTCTGCTCACATCACTCTAACCATAGGATTTTCAATACACCTCAACCTCACACCTGTTCACTCCCTGCTTTACTGTAGCATTGGGGAGAGGGAACAGGTGAGCAAACAAGGCCAAGTAGGTCTAGAGGGTGTCCTGCTCAGTCTAGTGGCACACTCCTCACTCTGCTGCCTGCTCCTAACCCTAATCTTAACCTAACCCTAACCTTTACCTTAACCCTAGCCCCAGCCCCCAACCCTAATCATAACCTAAGCCCTAACCCTAAACCTAACCCTAACCCAATCTTAACCCTAACCCTAACCTTAACCCTAGCCCCAGCCCCCAACCCTAATCATAACCTAAGCCCTAACCCTAACCCAATCTTAACCCTAACCCTAACCCAAACCCTAACCTAACCTAACCCTAACCCTAACCCTAACCCTAACCCAAACCCTAACCCTAATCTTAACCTAGTCCTAATCCTAACCTTAATCATACTTTAGCCCTAACCCTAAAAAAATAGGTGAGCAAACAAGGCCAAGTAGGTCTAGAGGGTGTCCTGCTCAGTCTAGTGGCACACTCCTCACTCTCCTGCCTGTTCCTAACCCTAATCTTAACCTAACCCTAACCTTTACCTTAACCCTAACCCCAGCCCCTAACCCTAATCTTAACCTAAGCCCTAACCCT
This sequence comes from Salminus brasiliensis, assembly GCF_030463535.1. Lineage (NCBI taxonomy): Eukaryota > Metazoa > Chordata > Actinopteri > Characiformes > Bryconidae > Salminus > Salminus brasiliensis. The sequence goes on from NC_132895.1 coordinate 46,087, forward strand.
AAACCTAACCCTAACCCAACCTTAACCCTAACCCTAACCTAACCCTAACCTAACCCTAACCCTAATCTTAACCTAGTCCTAATCCTAACCTTAATCATACTTTAGCCCTAACCCTAAAAAAATAGGTGAGCAAACAAGGCCAAGTAGGTCTAGAGGGTGTCCTGCTCAGTCTAGTGGCACACTCCTCACTCTGCTGCCTGTTCCTAACGCTAATCTTAACCTAGTCCTAATCCTAACCTTAATCATACTTTAGCCCTAACCCTAAAAAAATAGGTGAGCTAACAAGGCCAAGTAGGTCTAGAGGGTGTCCTGCTCAGTCTAGTGGCACACTCCTCACTCTGCTGCCTGTTCCTAACCCTAATCTTAACCTAGTCCTAATCCTAACCTTAATCATACTTTAGCCCTTACCCTAAAAAAATAGGTGAGCAAACAAGGCCAAGTAGGTCTAGAGGGTGTCCTGCTCAGTCTAGTGGCACACTCCTCACTCTGCTGCCTGTTCCTAACGCTAATCTTAAGCTAGTCCTAATCCTAACCTTAATCATACTTTAGCCCTAACCCTAAAAAAATAGGTGAGCAAACAAGGCCAAGTAGGTCTAGAGGGTGTCCTGCTCAGTCTAGTGGCACACTCCTCACTCTGCTGCCTGCTCCTAACCCTAATCTTAACCTAGTCCTAATCCTAACCTTAATCATACTTTAGCCCTTACCCTAAAAAAATAGGTGAGCAAACAAGGCCAAGTAGGTCTAGAGGGTGTCCTGCTCAGTCTAGTGGCACACTCCTCACTCTGCTGCCTGCTCCTAACCCTAATCTTAACCTAGTCCTAATCCCAACCTTAATCATAATCTTAATCTAATCCTATCCCTAAACCTAAACCTAAACCCTAACCCTAACCTTAACCCTACCCCTAACCTTAACCCTACCCTAACACAACCCTAACCCTAACCCTAACCCCAGCGCCCAACCCTAATCATAATCTAAGACCTAACCCTAATCTAACCCTCAACCTCACACCTGTTCACTCCCTGCTTTACTGTAGCATTGGGGAGAGAGAACAGGTGAGCAAACAAGGCCAAGTAGGTCTAGAGGGTGTCCTGCTCAGTCTAGTGGCACACTCCTCACTCTGCTGCCTGCTCCTAACCCTAATCTTAATCTAGTCCTAACCCTAACCTAAACCTAAACCCTAACCCCTAACCCTAACCCCAGTCTTTAATTTAGCCCTAAACTGAATCCAGACCCTAATCCTAGCCTTAATTGAGCTATAGACACACACACAGACAGGCACAAACACCCCCCTTCTCTCTCCCTCTCCCACACACACACACACACACACACACACACACACACACACACACACACACACACCTCCTCCTGTTCACACAAACACGGACATGCACAGACACAACCCCCCTTCTGTGACCCGGGAAAACTCATCCAATAGGATCAGATCCCCAGCCTTGACAGGCAGGCCCCAAATTTGGGCGTAAAGTCCACCCCTAGGGTATGAACAGACAGGGAGGACCCAAAGGGAGGAGAGAGGACACCCTAATATCGAATATGCTAATTTCAGCCAGAATTCCCAGCAGGAGATGGAGAGGAAACTCACTCCAACCAACTTTAAAAGTTAATAACTCAAAAACTACAGCAGGTAGAAACACGGGGTTTTCTGCGTTGGAAAGAGCTGAAACCCCTCTATAATCCAAGCCACAAACATAAATACCCACCCTGATCCAGATTTAGGTTTCCAAAATAGCCCTGGCCACTCCGGCACAGGGAAATCCAGACGGGGGGAGCACTGACGGTAGAAGCTTGGCGGCATCACTCAAAGAGGTGAGGATGTTGTCCGCCGTTAGTGTACAACCCCAGGGGGTCCAAAGCGGTAGAAGCTTGGTATCTTTCCGAAAGTATTCTAGCGTCTTGGGGAATACCCGGCTAGAATGGTAGGAAGGCTATCCGCCGGCTTGGACCTCCACCCAAGACTGTCTGGGGGGTGACGTATTGCACGGTACCTACCTTCCCGAGTCTTGGTATCAACCACCTGGCAACGGGTGGTTGGGGCACGGATTCTGGACCCAGGGTCCTGGGAGGCAGTGATTTGTTCGCGGCTGGCCTTGGTCCCCTGGCCTCTGGTTTCCGATCTCTGGCTTCTGTCGGAGTAGGCCCCCACCAGCACTAAGCTGCCTGGGATACCTTGCGGTGTTAACGAACAGGCGGCTTGGGCACAGGATCTGGATGAACTGGGGGTCAGGGAGGCAGTGATCCGTTCGCGGCTGGCCCTGGCCCCTGGGGCTTCTGGAGACTCAGCCCTCACTTTCTCTCTTGGAGAAGGTGCCAGGGTAGGCCCCAAGATGAGACTCACTCACAGGCCCTGTCTGGATGACCTGGGAAACCTTGCGGTGTTAACAAAGGGTCATTTGGGCAGGGGGTAAGTATCCAGCCTCTCTGAGTCCACTTGGACAGCACGCAGGGAAGGTGGTCTGGGGCAAACAGACCTTAAATGGGTGCCCAGTCTTCTATCGGTGATTAGCACCAACAATGCAACAGTACATTTAACAATAGACCTTACCTAACAAGTTAGTTATACGTGACCTCACCTCAGCTTCATCTAAAATATCCTTTAGATCTAAAGCCTAAAATAGGCTACGCGCCCTGAGCATCTATCAGATGCCATAATATTAAAACCTAATTGGACATGGGACACAAGCCTAGGAATGATCAACCTCAGGCTGGCCGCCTCAGATGAGGGTGTATAGTGTTTAAGGCCGAAACACCTGATGACTCTGAGGTACACTACTGATGATGTGTCCTAAAATTATTAAAAACTTACAAACATCACTAAATCAACAATTAAATCTCCTCACTCTATTCAAGAGAAATTTGGGGATTATACACCGTCTAATTTAAAATAAGTCCACACCTGTTCACTCCCTGCTTAACTGTAGCAGTGGGGAGAGGGAATAGGTGAGCAAACAAGGCCAAGTAGGTCTAGAGGGTGTCCTGCTCAGTCTAGTGGCACACTCCTCACTCTGCTGCCTGCTTTTAACCCTAATCTTAACCTAACCCTAACCTTTACCTTAACCCTAACCCCAGCCCCCAACCCTAATCATAACCTAAGCCCTAACCCTAAACCTAACCCTAACCCTAACCTTAATCCTAATCCTAATCTAGTCCTAACCCTAACCCAAGCCTCTAACCCTAATCATAACCTAAGCCCTAACCCTAAACCTAACCCTAACCCTAACCTTAATCCTAATCCTAATCTAGTCCTAACCCTAACCCAAGCCTCTAACCCTAAACCCAGCCCCTAACCCTAATCTTAACCTAACTCTAACCCTAAAAAACCCTAACCCTAACCTTAACCTTAACCCTAGCCCCAGCCCCCAACCCTAATCATAACCTAAGCCCTAACCCTAACCCTAAAACCCTAACCCTAACCCTAAACCTAACCCTATTTAGTCTAGCAGTGTGTTCTTCACTCTACCCTCCTCTCAACAGCTGACTCAATAATCACAGATTTACAAATCATATCAAATCTACTACACCTCAACCTCACACCTATTCCTCATTCTGCTCACATCACTCTAATCATAGGATTTTCAATACACCTCAACCTCACACCTGTTCACTCCCTGCTTTACTGTAGCATTGGGGAGAGGGAACAGGTGAGCAAACAAGGCCAAGTAGATCTAGAGGGTGTCCTGCTCAGTCTAGTGGCACACTCCTCACTCTGCTGCCTGCTCCTAACCCTAATCTTAACCTAACCCTAACCTTTACCCTAGCCCCAGCCCCCAACCCTAACCCTAATCTTAACCTAACCCTAACCTTAACCTTAACCCTAACCCCAGCCCCCAACCCTAATCATAACCTAAGCCCTAACCCTAAACCTAACCCTAACCCTAACCTTAACCTTAACCCTAGCCCCAGCCCCCAACCCTAAACCTAACCCTAACCCTTAACTTCACACCTGTTCACTCCCTGCTTTACTGTAGCATTGGGGAGAGAGAACAGGTGAGCAAACAAGGCCAAGTAGATCTAGAGGGTGTCCTGCTCAGTCTAGTGGCACACTCCTCACTCTGCTCGCCTCACTCTGCTCTCTTTAGGCCTACTACAGGACCAAAAGCCCGATAGCAATGCTTAACAAGCGCTGGCCCGTGCACTACCCTTGATCTTCCTACTCAACCATGCAGTCTGATGGATTGTAATGGGGGAAGTCATTGTACATAACAAAAACCTAACCCTAACCCTAACCCTAACCCAACCTAACCCTAACCCTAACCCTAACCCTAAACCCTAAACCCTAACCCTAACCCTAACCCTAACCCTAACCCCTAACCCTAACCCTAACCCTAACCCTAACCCCTAACCCTAACCCTAACCCTAACCCTAAAACCCTAAAACCCTAACCCTAACCCAACCTTAACCCTAACCCTAACCTTAACCCTAACCCTAACCCTAACCCTAACCCTAACCTAACCCTAACCCTAACCCTAACCCTAGCCCCAGCCCCCAACCCTAATCATAACCTAAGCCCTAACCCTAAACCTAACCCAACCCTAACCCTAACCCTAACCTCACACCTGTTCACTCCCTGCTTTACTGTAGCATTGGGGAGAGAGAACAGGTGAACAAACAAGGCCAAGTAGATCTAGAGGGTGTCCTGCTCAGTCTAGTGGCACACTCCTCACTCTGCTCGCCTCACTCTGCTCTCTTTGGGCCTACTACAGGACCAAAAGCCCGATAGCAATGCTTAACAAGCGCTGGCCCGTGCACTACCCTTGATCTTCCTACTCAACCATGCAGTCTGATGGATTGTAATGGGGGAAGTCATTGTACATAACAAAAACCTAACCCTAACCCTAACCCTAACCCAACCCTAACCCTAACCTTAACCCCTAACCCTAACCCTAACCCCTAACCCTAACCCTAACCCTAACCCTAACCCTAGCCCCAGCCCCCAACCCTAATCATAACCTAAGCCCTAACCCTAAACCTAACCCAACCCTAACCCTAACCCTAACCCTAACCCCAGCCCCTAACCCTAATCTTAACCTAACCCTAACCTTAACCTTAACCCTAGCCCCAGCCCCCAACCCTAATCATAACCTAAGCCCTAACCCTAACCCTAACCCCCCACTCTGCTGCCTGCTTTTAACCCTAATCTTAACCTAACCCTAACCTTTACCTTAACCCTAACCCCAGCCCCCAACCCTAATCATAACCTAAGCCCTAACCCTAAACCTAACCCTAACCCTAACCTTAATCCTAATCTTAATCTAGTCCCAACCCTAACCCAAGCCTCTAACCCTAACCCTAAACCCAGCCCCTAACCCTAATCTTAACCTAACCCTAACCCTAAAACCCTAACCCTAACCCTAAACCTAACCCTGTTTAGTCTAGCAGTGTGTTCTTCACTCTGCCCTCCTCTCAACAGCTGACTCAATAATCACAGATTTACAAATCATATCAAATCTACTACACCTCAACCTCACACCTATTCCTCATTCTGCTCACATCACTCTAATCATAGGATTTTCAATACACCTCAACCTCACACCTGTTCACTCCCTGCTTTACTGTAGCATTGGGGAGAGGGAACAGGTGAGCAAACAAGGCCAAGTAGGTCTAGAGGGTGTCCTGCTCAGTGTAGTGGCACACTCCTCACTCTGCTGCCTGCTCCTAACCCTAATCTTAACCTAACCCTAACCTTTACCTTAACCCTAGCCCCAGCCCCCAACCCTAATCATAACCTAAGCCCTAAACCTAACCCTAACCTTAATCCTAATCTTAATCTAGTCCTAACCCTAACCCAAGCCTCTAACCCTAACCCTAAAAACCCAGCCCCTAACCCTAATCTTAACCTAACCCTAACCTTAACCTTAACCCTAGCCCCAGCCCCCAACCCTAATCATAACCTAAGCCCTAACCCTAACCCTAAAACCCTAACCCTAAACCTAACCCTGTTTAGTCTAGCAGAGTGTTCTTCACTCTACCCTCCTCTCAACAGCTGACTCAATAATCACAGATTTACAAATCATATCAAATCTACTACACCTCAACCTCACACCTATTCCTCATTCTGCTCACATCACTCTAATCATAGGATTTTCAATACACCTCAACCTCACACCTGTTCACTCCCTGCTTTACTGTAGCATTGGGGAGAGGGAACAGGTGAGCAAACAAGGCCAAGTAGGTCTAGAGGGTGTCCTGCTCAGTCTAGTGGCACACTCCTCACTCTGCTGCCTGCTCCTAACCCTAATCTTAACCTAACCCTAACCTTTACCTTAACCCTAGCCCCAGCCCCCAACCCTAATCATAACCTAAGCCCTAACCCTAAACCTAACCCTAACCCAACCCTAACCCAACCTTAACCCTAACCTTAACCTTAACCCTAGCCCCAGCCCCCAACCCTAATCATAACCTAAGCCCTAACCCTAAACCTAACCCTAACCCTAACCCTAACCTTAACCTTAACCTTAACCCTAGCCCCAGCCCCCAACCCTAAACCTAACTCTAACCCTAACCCTTAACTTCACACCTGTTCACTCCCTGCTTTACTGTAGCATTGGGGAGAGAGAACAGGTGAGCAAACAAGGCCAAGTAGGTCTAGAGGGTGTCCTGCTCAGTCTAGTGGCACACTCCTCACTCTGCTCGCCTCACTCTGCTCTCTTTAGGCCTACTACAGGATCAAAAGCCCGATAGCAATGCTTAACAAGCGCTGGCCCGTGCACTACCCTTGATCTTCCTACTCAACCATGCAGTCTGATGGATTGTAATGGGGGAAGTCATTGTACATAACAAAAACCTAACCCTAACCCTAACCCCTAACCCCTGCAGTGTTAACGAACAGGCGGCTTGGGCACAGGATCTGGATGAACTGGGGGTCGGGGAGGCAGTGATCCGTTCGCGGCTGGCTCTGGCCCCTGGGGCTTCTGGAGACTCAGCCCTCACTTTCTCTCTCGGAGAAGGTGCCAGGGTAGGCCCCAAGATGAGACTCACTCACAGGCCCTGTCTGGATGACCTGGGAAACCTTGCGGTGTTAACAAAGAGTCATTTGGGCAGGGGGTAAGTATCCAGCCTCTCTGAGTCCACTTGGACAGCACGCAGGGAAGGTGGTCTGGGGCAAACGGACCTTAAATGGGTGCCCAGTCTTCTATTGGTGATTAACACCAACAATGCAACAGTACATTTAACAATAGACCTTACCTAACAGTAGACCTTATAGACCTTATATAATAGACCTTACCTACTCCCTCTGGGGAGTAGTCCCCGGTAGGAGATCTATGGCACAGTCGTAAGGCCTGTGAGGGGGCAGGATCTGAGATTCCTCAGCTGTTACAGAACACAGCACAGAGATCCCAGTACACCTCAGGAACCCTGTCCAGATGAGGAATGACTGACTCTGGCTTGGGGTCTCTCTGGGGGGGGTTCTTCCTTGTGACCCAGACAGGCCCCCTGACAATGTGGCCCCCAAGCATAGACTGAGCAGGTTGTCCAATCTATTCGTGGATTGTGGAGTTCCAACCAGGGGTAGTCCAGCACCAACTGCAGATGAGGTGCCTGAGTGAGGTACAATTCCACCTGCTCAGTGTGCGCCCCAATCCGCAGTGTTATCGGTTGGGTGCAATGGGTCACGGAACCAGATCCCACAATCCTCCCATCTATGGCATGGATGGGTAGTGGGCGTTCCAGGGGGTCCACGGGAAGGCTGAGACTAGCAGCCAGTGAGCTGTCCACAAAATTGCCCACAGCCTCAGAATCCAGGCTAGAATAACCGGGAGGTGAAGTCCCAAGATGGGGGATACCACATGGTCTAAGGCCGAGTCCCTCGCTCGGGTTAGACCCTCTCGTTTCCCAACTTACGAAGGACTGTCTTAGACCTGTCCCCCGGGGTGGTAGATGGTCAGGTAACCGGGCACCCCCCAGTTGCATGGGCTCAGGAGACTGCCGTGGTGGGGGTTTCCAAGTGGGATTGACTGGCTGCTGGTGCCAAAAACCTGTAGCACGAGGGTTACTCTTTCTCTGGCCCTCTAACGTATGCAGTTGTCCAGGCGGATGCACACGTCATAGAGGTCGGAGAGTGTAGAGTGTAGGTCACGAGTGGCGAGCTCGTCCTTCATCTTGCCATTGAGACCTCGCAGAAAGATCGGCCTCAAGACCTCTTCACCCCAAGCACTCTCCGCTGCCAGAGTGCGAAAGTCTATAGCATATCCTGCTACAGACCCCTAGAGCTTGGTCTGTGAGCAGAGACACCATGTAGGCCACTTTGGATCGCTCTGTGGGGAACCGGGAAGGTTGCTGCTCGAATGCGAGACTGCATTGCAGCATGAATCCTCTGCATTTTTCTGATTCCCCAGTGTAACGCTCAGGTGAAACAAAGTGGGCCTCATGTCCAACCGTGGCTACCTCAGGAGGAGGGAGTGGGACCGGCTGTGCGGCAGTCTCAGGGCGGGCCTGTGTGGCCTCAGCCTGAACTGTAACCAGCTGGTTCAACCGCTCTGAGATCGCCAATAGCAGTTGCTCATGGCGGCCGATGGCCGTGTCTTGATTCTGTAAAGCTTCCTTAATCGGCGCCAACTCTGCTGAGTACATTGTTGGTCGCACCTTTCTGTTACGGTGTGGTGTGGGGTTTGGACTCAAGTGCAGTTAAAGTTTGTTTTATTATGATTAAATAAAACTACTCCTCTTATGGTGCATGCTTGAACTCCCAACCCTGGTAATGGGAGCCCAGTGTATTTCCACTGCGCCACCACAGCTGTGAGAGGTGGCAGTATAAACACTGATCATAAGGAAAAACCAGGAGTGATGTTTACTCAAACTAAAGACAACAACCCAAATGCTTTTCACTTCAGCTTTTCACTGTTCACAACTTAAACCCACTGTTACCGTTCACCCCTCTACAAAGGTGCGACAGGGAATTGTGTTTGGCTGGGTGTATTTATACCGTGCCACACAGGTGGGTCTGGTCAGTGTTGATTACCGCTGGGGATTCTGGGGCTTAGAGTTCTTTGCTCCAACCCCACCAGCTTTCATACTTTGCTGGCCGGGCCCCCTGCTGGTGGCTGACGGTACATGCTACCTGCTCACAACACTGCCCTGTCACTTAGCTGTCTTCACAATGCATATTACATTACTACTGTCTACTGTATTACTGAATTACTGTTTACAGAGCACAGTCACTCAGTTAGTTTAGATATTATACTGGATGTTCAGATGCCTTTTTGGTATGACAATGCACACTGCACTGCACGGCCATCTGCATAATATTTATGTGCATTACTGCACGTTTCACTGTAACTGCCTTGTCATTCTTATTAATCTTCCTTCTGTTTATGTATCTGTGCATATATGGGAAATTACTTTGCTTTACTCTTGTTTGCTTTTCACTGTACTTGTACTTCTGTGCTTCTGTAGTTACCTGACTTTCCCTCTGGGATCTATCTATTTAAACCAGACAGGGTACAAGGAATGTACACTAGAGTTAAGGGGAGAACTGGAAAGCGTAACTGAGGTACTATGTACAAAGCCAACAGAGAATACAAGGAGAATACAAGAAGCAGGGTTACAGAGGACAAGGCAGGACATGGAACACACAATCCAGAAAGCTCCCCTTTGAGCAGACCATGGAACTGACACAGAGGCTGAGTTACACAGCATTGAGCACTGAGTGAGGCAAGAGCATATAAAGCCACAGTCAGAGGTGGAAAAAAAGGAAAAACCAAAGACAACCTTGACAACTCAATGTGGGCAAAACAAAACACACACCTGAGGCTGGTGGGACTCTGGGAGCTCGGCTACAGTAGATGGAACACGTGATGAGGAAGGATAACTGAAACCAACAGGCAGAGCCTGGGGAAAAATGAGAAACTAAGACGGCGCTTGTCGCGCTGGGGAAACTATAAGACGTAAAATAGGGAGCTGAGAGATCAGCTGCAGAACCCAAATGGCAAAACGCAGAACAGACCTGATACCGGCTCTCGCATGAACGGGAATGCAAACGTGACCTTGAAGATCGAGGAAACCTCTCAGACGAACTTTAGGGTTTTTCGAACCTTGAACTAGAACGCCAACGCAGTAGGATTGCTTCGTGAGTTGGCTACCGTGAATAAATCCACATGAGTATGTTTAATTCTCAGAAAAGGGTAGCTAGCGCTAGCCCCTTAAATATCACAGCCTCAGGTGAAACGTATTAACAACACCAGAATGAACAATGAACATGAATCAAACACACATGACAATAACCAAACCGTGAAGTAAGACATGTGACATGAACATGAACGTCAAACTAAAGATCTGTGAAGTATGACATGAACTTGAACGTCAAAGCAAAAGTCCTCAGGAGAGCCTGCGGGCCACGGATCAGGACCACCCCCGGGGCGGGCACGGCGACGTGGACCTGACAGTAATATATCTATTATAATCACAGTGTAGTATAACTTTATATAATCATAGCAGTGATGGTCAGAGTAATGATCGTGGAGTAGTGATAATAGTTAATAGTGGTAATATTAGTAATGGCAGATAGTTAAGAGTCCATGTAGGGGGGACCCCAGCGGTCAGTCTTCTAACAGGCCATTTGCTCAGAGAAGGTAAAGAGACAGTTAGTTCTGAGAGGATTTTATAGAGATCAGAGAATGTTGAGCAGTATCAGAGTGTGTCTGACGACTCCGGCAGGTCTGACTATAACAGCCTAATTAAAAGGACACACACTTCAACTGTGAGAGACAAAATCTAAAAAATCGAGAAAATTGCAAGTATTTGATACAATAGAAAAATAGAATTTAATATTTGGTACAGAAAACTTTGTTTGCAGTTACAGAGGTCAGATGTTTCTTGTGGTTCTTGGCCAAAATTCAAAATCTTCTTTGGCAAGATTTGGTCATTGGTTAACTTCAAACGAGCCTGGACATGTGCTGCTGTGAGCAGGGGACCTTGCGTGCCCTGCAGGACTTCCATGACGACATAGTGTGTTACTAATTATTCTTTCAGACTGTGGTCCCAGCTCTCTTGAGGTAATTAACCAGCTCCTCCTGTTTTTCTCCTGTGTAGGAGGGCTTCTTAAAGAAGCTGTGAGAGCTATAATTCTTGCTGGTTGGTAGGTGATCTAATACTAATTATATGCAATATAAAAGGAAATTAATTATTTAGAGATTATACAATGTGAAGTACTCTGGATTAGATTCCGTCTCTCTCAGTTGAAGTGTACCTATGACAAAAATAAATGACAGATCTCTACCTTCTTTGTAGGTGAAAAACTTGCATTGCATAGTGGTTGGTGTGGCGCAACAGATAACACCAGCACCTACCATTGCGTTACAACACCACCATGTGGGAGACCAGGGTTCGATTCCCAGTCTGGGTGACTGAGCTGCGCTACACCAATAAGAGTCCCTGGGCAAGACTCCTAACACTACATTGGTCCACCTCTGTAATACGAGTAACCTTGTAAGTCACTCTGGATAAGAGCATCTGCTAAATGCCATAAATGTAAATGTAATGTAAATGCATGTGTATCAAATACTTATTTTCCCCACTCTAAGTGGTATATAACAGTAGTAGACACAATGAAACATATATATATATATATATATATAATGGTATAAAGAGAAGAAGCCATCTTGCTTAGTCAGCTGCCTGTTTCCTCTGCAGGTTGTGAAATATCCAGTGATGAGCATGTTGGCCTTTATCCCTGTAAACAGCTCAGTACATCCCATTTTACAAGCTTCATGTTGGTATCTTCTATATTAGTGATAGAACACTTTAAAACCTGTAACTGAATATCTTAAATATGAGTTACTAACTTCCCTAAACACAGAAAAACTCACATCTGTATTTTCTTTGAGATCCTTGCTTTGAATTTGTGTGTTTTTTGTTTGGGAAATAAAAAAGTGAAAAAGTAAAATTACAGAATGACTGAATAGAAACAGTCTTTCATGAGAACTCAGAATTACTCAGAATATTTACAAACATTAATAAAAGAAAAAAGGTATTAATTGTGATGATATACACTATAAAAATATTGGGACACACCCCTTATTAACTCAATTAATGTGTTTCATTCAGTCCTCCTGCCAAAGATGAATAGAATCAAGCCTCTAGTCCTGCAGTCTGCCTTTCCTCCACACATCAGTGAAAGAACGGGAGGTTCTGAAGAGCTCACTGAACTCCAGTGTGGTTCTGTATGTAATAGGAGACACCGCTGCAGGACCAAGAGTTTAGGAGGAACAACAGTAACTCAGCCTGGATTATCAGGATTAATTTCTCCTTTGCAGTCTGAAGCAGAGGGTAGTGACTACACCAGCACCAGATCACCTGCACAAAAACACCAGCAACAAAACACCCACCCCAAAACACTAAGTTTAAAACACCAGCACCAAAAACACCAACACCCAAACAACACCACAAAACCAGCCTGAAGAAAACAACACCAGTGAGAGTGAGAGGAGTGATCTATAGTAAAGCAGCTCCAGAGTGAGAGGAGTGATCTACAATGAAGCAGCTCCAGAGTGAGAGGAGTGATCTACAGTGAAGCAGCTTCAGAGTGAGAGGAGTGATCTACAGTAAAGCAGCTCCAGAGTGAGAGGAGTGATCTACAGTGAAGCAGCTCCAGAGTGAGAGGAGTGATCTACAGTGAAGCAGCTTCAGAGTGAGAGGAGTGATCTATAGTAAAGCAGCTCCAGAGTGAGAGGAGTGATCTACAGTGAAGCAGCTTCAGAGTGAGAGGAGTGATCTATAGTAAAGCAGCTCCAGAGTGAGAGGAGTGATCTACAGTGAAGCAGCTTCAGAGTGAGAGGAGTGATCTATAGTAAAGCAGCTTAGAGTGAGATGAGTGATCTATAGTAAATTAGCTTAGAGTGAGAGGAGTCGGTTCAGAGACAGCTTCTATCCTCAAGCAGTTAGTCTGCTGAATGAACAATAGCTGTGGACTGTGGACCTCATCTGTACCATCACACCTCCTCCCCATACACACCCTGCACCCTGCACTTACTACTGGAAACCCTATACACAGTCACACTGCATCCACAAAGACATTTTCCCCACCCACACTACACCTGAACTCACACCCATCCAATGTCTTTAGTAAATAATGTCAACATTCAGATCATATCAAACCTGTACATTTACCTGCTTTCACCAGAGCAGTACTGTAAATAGAGAGTGTGTATAGTGTGTGTGTATATAGTGTGTATAATGTGTATGTATGTATAGTTTAAGTTAATGTGTAAACATTTCATCTATATTTCTATTTTGTAAGTATTTGTGTTCTTTATTGTGCTACTGTGAGGGATGATGCACAAAGTTTTTCACTCATCTTTACACCTGTGTAATGTGACGTGACAATAAAAGTGATTTGAATTGATTCGAGTGATCTATAGTAAACCAGCCCAGAGTGAGAGGAGTGACCTACAATAAATCAGCCCAGAGTGAGAGGAGTGACCTACAGTAAAGCTGCTCCAGAGTGAAAGGGAGTGATCTACAGTAAAGCAACTCCAATGTGAGAGGAGTGTTCTACAGTAAAGCAGATCCAGAGAGGAGTGATCTACAGAGAAGCAGCTCCAGAGTGAGACAAGTGATCTACAGTAAATCAGCTTAGAGTGAGAGGGGTGATCTGTAGTACAGCAGATCAAGAGTGAGAGGAGTGATCTACAGTAAAGCAGCAGCTCCAGAGTGAGAGGAGTGATCTACAGTAAATCAGCTGAACCAACATGACACCATCAACTCAAACCCAGAGAAGAGAATCAGGTAATACCTGAACCCCAGCTGAGGGGAAAGTTCTCACTGACTGTAAAAACACTCCAGGAACTCTGGAGATGAGTTTGTACTCACATATGTGTGAATTCAGTGTTAAGACCTTCCTCTAAAGAACTTCAGTTTATTCAGTTTATCAGTTTATTAAAGAAGACACTGAAAGCACTGGTGTTGTGTAATCTCAGCAGTGAGGCCGCTGGAGGTTGGGTGGTAGGATGAGGAGGTGAGATGTTTGTGAGGGCTGTGCTGGTGTGAAGGGGAAGTTGGAGGTTTTTAGAGCTGCAGGGTTTTAGTGAACGCTCAGTTGACCTAAAGCCTCAGAACTAAGCAGATCACCGACATCCACCGACTGGAAGAAGAAGAACTGGAGATGCTGACGTTCACTCTGCTCTTCGTCCTGCTGCCCTTTACCGCCCATGGTGAGTGGACATCCTCAGCACCAACAACTAAGGGTGGAAAATTAAGGTCCTAAAAGTAAAAATGTGCCTAGGATTGTGTTTCTGCCTGAGCAGCTCAGCTACAGCAGATAGATTTTTTACTTTCCGGACCTGGATTTTCCATCTCTGCCAACCACACACACACACTTACTGCAGACTTACTGAATATCTAGACTGAGTTCTGCTGCTCAGACTTCAAACTTCACTCCAGCTGCTGTTTAGAACCTGCAGCAGGTTAAAACCAAACAGACCAGAGACACCAAACATCATCACACTTGTCAGAAACCTTCATACCTTCATGCTTTAAGTACAATCTTCATACTGGCCTTCATATCACATAGAATCCATTATAAACAGTAACTGTATGAAACTGTATGGTGATAAACCTGCTCAGGTGTATCTGAGTTTCACGCCCAAGCCTTTATAAACTAGAGCATATTATTAATTATTACTTTGTTAAATGACATTTAATGATGTGTTAAAAAGACCTTTATCATGATAAAAAGAGAAAATACCACCAACACATTCTAAATAGTGAAACACTGAATAAAGCTTAAATAGTAAAATATTGAATATACTTCAGAACACAAAACAGTGTTTTCATGTATTTAAGCTGTATTCAGTGTTTCAGTTTATAAACTGTGATTGTGGTATATTTTTGCAGTTTAACCTCGAAGTCCTGATGAAACGTGCTGGTATTATAATAAAATTCTCTCCAGCCAACAAGTGTTACTGGGTTTCTTTCATTTTCAAACCTTTTGCTTTTATCAGCATATGAAATCTCTCCTCACCTGTAATGACCTGCTGCAGTGCTCTATTAGGTACTATGAGGATTCTATATAATACCATAAAATTTGTTCTTCAACTTGTTATGATAGCAGAACCCCTTTAGGTGCCTTATATATCCAACAAGTTTCTCAACAATAGGAAATCCCCTTTAACAAGACTAATCTCAGCAGCATCTAAATGGTTCTTTGAGTTGCCATGTCTTTACCAAAGAATCCTTTTTTGTAAGAGCATACAGTGTAAATTTTATAATGCCTGTGATGAAGTGTTCCGTATGTCACTATGTCGGCAGTTATAAAGGTCAGCTTTATTATGAATGTCAGTTCTGTTGGCTGAATTCTAAATTCCTTCTGAAAAGAAGTCTAGTCTTAAACCACTCATTAAAACCCACCCTTCAGTTCAACACAGAGAGAATTGTCTAATTTCACTGCGTTTATTTTTTGCATCAACATCAGCCAGTGCCCTCCGCTACAACACCTGAGAGCTCCTAAACTCTGAACTGTGCTGCAGCGGAATTGAAGAGAGGCGAGGGCAGGGAAGGCGTAAAGGTGTGATTGTGTTTGGCCCGGACGGGCAGGCAGGTGTGTTGGGGTTTGTGGTTTTGGAGGCGGCTGTAACTGCAATGTCTGGGTGGTGTGCGTCCTGCAGGCTGAAGGAGAAGTGAAAGTGGGAATGGGAAACAGCCCCCTGAGAGCCGGCTCCTCTCTGGGCCTCCCGCTGCAATGTGTTTCCTGGCATGCTCCGAGTGTTCTCTCACAGACGCCCCCCTAACCCCCCACCCCCACCCAAAACAGCACTCGCAACACCCCTCCAGTTTCCCCTTTCCTCAAAATAATCACACCCCCACCCCTACCTCCTCAAAACATAATGTCTCAACACCATCAGCTCAACACATACAATAAACTGCACCACATCTTAAACACATTTACACATTTGCTTTCACTCATCAGTAACATATAACATCATATGTATTATGTACATTAATAATACAAATCGAGAATGAATGGATTCATTTTACACACAGTCATCTGCTGCTGGCCATTTTAGCCGACTCTAAATAACATAAAATATATTATGAACTACATAACATAACTGTCATAACATAACCAACATAACTACACAACATAAACAATCTCCAAAACAGCAGCTTTGCAGGAAAGGACTTTTGATGGATGTCAATGTAAAACATTTTATTCCGAGTCATTTCTATTGGTTAATTCATCATGAAATTCTGATACAGAATAAAGAACAGAATAAATGGCTCTTTAGTTCAGCTAGACATTTCTATAATGTAATACAATGTATTTCACACCTGATTTTGAATTTTGAAAGGTTTGGCAAATTGAACAAATGCTCCAGGAATGTAATTTTGACATTATTAGGAAATTTATTCTTTTCTATAAGCTGTAATTTAACATAAGTCATCTTATTATTGTCTAAAACCCTCACTTCACATGGGAGTAAAGGCCTGATGTAATCATCTTTAAATCTCACACGTAAAAACACAGGTGAAAACATATAAAGACATGAAAATATATCACACGATGGTAGAGATAAAAAAAAAAATTAGGTCCAGAAAGTAGGGTCTGTATATATACTGAACTGTATCAGTTCAGTATATAATATATATACAGGGTTTCGTAAGAACTGCCTGGGCAGGTGCCTTAATTTTCCACCTCTAATCAGAGAGTGTTTAAAAATTCAACGTATTTCTTTAACATGCAAACACTAAAAACACTAAAGACTTCAAAGTAAACCCAACCCTTACCCCCGCCATGCCAATAAACCCCCCCTGAACGTGTCTGGGACCGAGTCTCGGCTTGTCATGTCTGATCTTCTGTCTTGTCTGAGTGAAGGTTCTGAAGGCGTGCTGTGTGTGTACTCCCTTTAGCAAATGAAGAAGTAGTCGTCCCGTTTGATATGACACTGAACCAACCGTCAAGGGCCTCTCAGGAAGCTCCAGCGCCTCAGTGCTGCGGAACTGACGACCTGACCCAGAAGCTGGCCCAGCTGGTCCAGGAACAGCAGGAGAACCGCGGGTGGTACGCTGAAATGGTCAAGGTGCTGACTCAGCTGGCCCAGGAGAACAAAGAGGTGGCTAATGGCCAGGCTGAAATCCTGAAGGTTCTTCGTGTGATGAGGGACCAACAGGAGCAGCAGCTCAACCACATGATGAACATGGCGCGCCACCAGAGCCTCCTGGTGGAGAACCATCAGGCCTTGCTCTTCCAAGTGTCTCGGATCGGCTCCCAGATCCAAGAGCTCAACAAGAAGCAGTAGCTGGCAGGAGCTAAAGCTGACAACCCTAAATCTAAGCTCAACTAACATTTGTATTGTGTTCTAGATAGAATGTTCTGTCCCAGTTTAACAAGTCATTATTGACTGTTCAAATGAACTGCACTGTCAGAAAAGAGGTATATGCAGATTTCTGTCCCTGAAAGGTATGACGTGGTCCATAAGGTCCAATAATAATAAAGCTCCACCACCTTCACTCCCTCAGGAGGAGCAAGAGACCTAAGGCATTTCAGAACAAAAAAAGACTAAATGGAGTTGGATGGAGTGATTGAGCTGCAATGGGATCTCGCCCAAGGGTTCAGTTATTACCTTTTTTCTGAGAGTTCAGAAAAATAAACAAATGCATTTTTTAAGAAACTGCTTAAATGTAATAAATCATGTTTTGCTTACAACCCTGATCACATTTACAGCCCAGATTCTGCTTATTCTCTGATTGTATTTCTTTCTGTAACTGAAGACCTGAAGATAAAATAAAAATAAAAAGAGAGCTCAGCTTTGTCTTCTTCTCATTTTTTTTTTACACTGAAACGCGGGACAAACACTTCTAATAGAGAAATAATAATAATAATAATAATAATAATAAATATTAAGAAGAAATCAAACCAACACATCAAATAAAACTCCTGAAGTAATAAAGTACAGACTAAACCCAGATCAGTTGCTTATTGACACATTAATATTTTACCTTTACAGAGCAGACATTTCTGAAAAGCACACACATGAGATTTGTTACATATTTTTCAAATTTGGTCAAAATTGACTAAAGTAAAACACAAAATAATTAATTTATTTCTCTCACAATTTTAGGCAACTCTAGACATGTCAAATATACTGTATATAAGGGTCACGGTCATAAAACTTCTAAATCCGCCACTTTACAGGAGGAGGAAAAACCTGCTAATCTTTCAATGGATGTCAATGTAAAATATTTTATTCCAGGTTATTTTGGAGCATTTCTATTGGTTCGTTCATCATGAAATTCTGATACAGTGTAAAGAACAACTGCAGAATCACACTATGGAAAAAGTGGGAAGTTTGGTTTTTGCATGACAGTGATGGTGTGTTTATGTATATAATGGCTCATCAGTTCAGCTGAAAAATAGATCCGGTGGCAAACAACTGAACTGATTTAATACTAAAAGAATCGAAAAGTTAAGTGAAGCTACTTGTTAGTTTAGAGGAACAGAAGCAGTATTTAGATCAGCCTCAAAAACGCTGTCCTCAGATCTTCTGAATTTATAGAAACACTTGCTATGGTTTGTCTCCTGTTGTGTTTCTCAGCAGGCTTGGCCGTTCCTGTGATCAGACTGAACTCCACCATACTGAACCAATCTGAAGTGGTTCTTCAGTCAGGAACACGGTTCTCCCTGAGCTGTGAAGGCCAGGCGTTCTCCGTCGTCTGGAGAACCCGACTCACCCAGCACAAGAAACACGTTTCAAAAAACGTTCTGACTGTGAGACAGTCCACCGCAGACCACACCGGAACATACCGGTGCAGCTACAGGAACCGCACAGACCTGTTCTCTGAGGTCCACATCTACATGAGGGGTGAGTTCAGTCTTTCCTCACCATTGTCCTCCAGTAGGAAAAACACTGAAGTGTGCAATTCAGGGAAGTCGAGACTCAGGATTGAGAAACACTGTCAGATATTTCCTCCAGAGCGGAAGTGTGACACTGAAGCACGAACACAGTTCTGACCGCTAGTTCTCTTGTCATACATCTGGTATCCGAGAACACAGAACATGCTGCCCTGACCTCATACTTTATCTAGTACCTGCAATGATTTATTCAGTATACACTATGAATTTTTCAGATTCCACAGCCAGTGTGTTCTGCCCCCTCAGATTCAGCTCAGTTTTTCACCAAGTCTCTGAATCCAGTGATTGGGCAAAGAGAGGGGTCAGCCTGCCTGCTGGACTGTCTGCCGACTGACCCTTCAACCACAGCATTCTCCCTTCGCCTGCCAGATGGATCTCCAGTCGACCCTAAAATTAACTACACAGCAGATCCTAAACATGGAATACGGATCTGGAACCTGCAGCTAAACTACAGTGGAGAATACGTCTGCAGCGCCACCGTCAACAACACCCAGAGACTGTCCACTGTCTTCCACTTGACCGTCATCCAGAGTGAGTACACATCCTCTCACACTGCCTCACTTCAGAGAGAGTGACACACACTCTAACACACACACTGTGTGTTAGTGTATATTAGTGTTAGAGTGTATATTAGAGTGTGAGTGTATATTAGTGTTAGTGTATATTAGTGTTAGAGTGTATATTAGAGTGTGAGTGTATATTAGTGTTAGTGTATATTAGTGTTAGAGTGTATATTAGAGTGTTAGTGTATATTAGTGTTAGAGTGTACATTAGAGTGAGTTAGTGTGTATATTAGTGTTAGTGTATATTAGAGTGAGTTAGTGTGTATATTAGTGTTAGTGTATATTAGAGTGAGTTAGTGTGTATATTAGAGTGTTAGTCTATATTAGTGTTAGAGTGTATATTAGAATGAGTTAGTGTGTATATTAGTGTTAGAGTGCCTATTAGAGTGAGTTAGTGTATATTAGTGTTTGAGTGTATATTAGAATGAGTTAGTGTGTATATTAGTGTTGAAGTGTATATTAGAATGAGTTAGTGTATATTAGTGTTAGAGTGTATATTAGTGTTAGAGTGTATATTAGCGTGTTAGTGTATATTAGTGTTAGAGTGTATATTAGAATGAGTTAGTGTGTATATTAGTGTTAGAGTGTATATTAGAGTTAGTGTGTATATTAGAGTGTTAGTGTATATTAGTGTTAAAGTGTATATTAGAATGAGTTAGTGTGTATATTAGAGTGTTAGTGTATATTAGTGTTAGAGTGTATATTAGAATGAGTTAGTGTATATTAGTGTTAGAGTGTATATTAGTGTATATTAGTGTTAGAGTGTACATTAGAGTGAGTTAGTGTGTATATAAGTGTTAGAGTGTATATTAGAGTGAGTTAGTGTATATTAGTGTTAGAGTGTATATTAGAGTGAGTTAGTGTATATTAGTGTTAGAGTGTATATTAGGGTGTTAGTGTATATTAGAGTGAGTTAGTGTGTATATTAGTGTTAGAGTGTATATTAGAATGATTTAGTGTGTATATTAGTGTTAGAGTGCATATTAGAGTGAGTTAGTGTATATTAGTGTTAGAGTGTATATTAGAGTGTTAGTGTATATTAGTGTTAGAGTGTATATTAGAGTGAGTTAGTGTGTATATTAGTGTTAGAGTGTATATTACAATGAGTTAGTGTATATTAGAGTGAGTTAGTGTGTATATTAGTGTTAATGTGTATTAGTGTTAGAGTGTACATTAGAGTGAGTTAGTGTGTGTTAGAGTGTATATTAGAGTGTTAGTGTATATTAGAATGAGTTAGTGTGTATATTAGTGTTAGAGTGTATATTAGAATGATTTAGTGTGTATATTAGTGTTAGAGTGTATATTAGAGTGTTAGTGTATATTAGTGTTAGAGTGCATATTAGAATGAGTTAGTGTGTGTTAGAGTGTATATTAGTGTTAGTGTATATTAGAATGAGTTAGTGTGTATATTAGTGTTAGAGTGTATATTAGAATGATTTAGTGTGTATATTAGTGTTAGAGTGTATATTAGAGTGTTAGTGTATATTAGTGTTAGAGTGCATATTAGAGTGAGTTAGTGTATATTAGTGTTAGAGTGTATATTAGAATGAGTTAGTGTATAGTAGTGTTAGAGTGCATATTAGAGTGAGTTAGTGTATATTAGTGTTAGAGTGTATATTAGAATGAGTTAGTGTGTATAGTAGTGTTAAAGTGTATATTAGAATGAGTTAGTGTATATTAGAGTGAGTTAGTGTGTATATTAGTGTTAGAGTGTATATTAGAATGAGTTAGTGTATATTAGAGTGAGTTAGTGTGTATATTAGAATTAGAGTGTATATTAGAGTGTTAGTGTATATTAGTGTTAGTGTATATTAGAGTAAGTTAGAGTGTATATTAGAATTAGAGTGTATATTAGAGTGTTAGTGTATATTAGTGTTAGAGTGTACATTAGAGTAAGTTAGTGTGTATATTAGTGTGAGTGTACATTAGAGTGAGTTAGTGTGTATATTAGTGTTAGAGTGTACATTAGAGTGAGTTAGTGTGTATATTAGTGTTAGAGTGTATATTAGAGTAAGTTACTGTGTATATTAGTGTTAGAGTGTATATTAGAGTGAGTTAGTGTATATTAGTGCAGTGGGCAGTGGTGGCTCAGCGGTTAGAGCGCCGGGATATCGATAACAGGGTTGTGGGTTCGATTCCCGGGCTCGGCAAGCTGCCACTGTTGGGCCCTTGAGCAAGGCCCTTTACCCTCTCTGCTCCCCGGGCGCTGGAGTTGGCTGCCCACCGCTCTGGGTGTGTGTGTGTACTCACTGCCCCTAACACGTGTGTGTGTGTGAGTGTGTTCACTACCAGATGGGTTAAATGCGGAGGACACATTTCGCTGTACAGTCCACACTGTACAGTGACGAATACGTGCACCTTTATCCTTTTATCCTTTAGTGTTGAAGTGTATATTAGAATGAGTTAGTGTATATTAGTGTTAGAGTGTATATTAGAATGAGTTAGTGTGTATATTAGTGTTAAAGTGCATATTACAGTAAGTTAGAGTGTATATTAGTGTTGGAGTGTATATTAGAGTGAGTTAGTGTGTATATTAGTGTTAGAGTGCATATTAGAGTAAGTTAGAGTGTATATTAGTGTTAGAGTGTATATTAGAATGAGTTAGTGTATATTAGTGTTAGAGTGTATATTAGAGTGAGTTAGTGTGTATATTAGTGTTAGAGTGTATATTAGAATGAGTTAGTGTATATTAGAGTGAGTTAGTGTGTATATTAGTGTGAGTGTACATTAGAGTGAGTTAGTGTGTATATTAGTGTTAGAGTGTATATTAGAGTAAGTTACTGTGTATATTAGTGTTAGAGTGTATATTAGAGTGAGTTAGTGTATATTAGTGTTGAAGTGTATATTAGAATGAGTTAGTGTGTATATTAGTGTTAAAGTGCATATTAGAGTAAGTTAGAGTGTATATTAGTGTTGGAGTGTATATTAGAGTGAGTTGGTGTGTATATAAGAGTGAGTTAGAGTGTATATTAGAGTAAGTTAGAGTGTATATTAGAGTAAGTTAGAGTGTATATTAGAGGGAGTTGGTGTGTATATTAGCGTTAGAGTGTATATTAGAGTGAGTTAGTGTGTGTATTAGTGTTAGAGTGTAAATTAGAGTAAGTTACTGTGTATATTAGTGTTAGAGTGTATAATAGAATGAGTTAGTGTGTATATTAGTGTTAGAGTGTATATTAGAGTGAGTTAGTGTATATAGTAGTGTTAGAGTGTATATTAGAGTGTTAGTGTATATTAGTGTTGAAGTGTATATTAGAATGAGTTAGTGTATATTAGTGTTAGAGTGTATATTAGAATGAGTTAGTGTGTATATTAGTGTTAAAGTCCATATTAGAGTAAGTTAGAGTGTATATTAGTGTTGGAGTGTATATTAGAATGAGTTAGTGTGTATATTAGTGTTAGAGTGTATATTAGAATGAGTTAGTGTATATTAGAGTGTTAGTGTATATTAGTGTTAGAGTGTATATTAGAGTGAGTTGGTGTGTATATAAGAGTATATTAGAGTGAGTTAGTGTGTGTATTAGTGTTAGAGTGTATATTAGAGTGAGTTGGTGTGTATATAAGAGTGAGTTAGAGTGTATATTAGAGTAAGTTAGAGTGTATATTAGAGTGAGTTAGTGTGTATATTAGTGTTAGAGTGTATATTAGAATGAGTTAGTGTATATTAGTGTTAGAGTGTATATTAGAGTGTTAGTGTATATTAGTGTTAGAGTGCATATTAGAATGAGTTAGTGTGTGTTAGAGTGTATATTAGTGTTAGTGTATATTAGAATGAGTTTGTGTGTATATTAGTGTTAGAGTGTATATTAGAATGATTTAGTGTGTATATTAGTGTTAGAGTGTATATTAGAATGATTTAGTGTGTATATTAGTGTTAGAGTGTATATTAGAGTGTTAGTGTATATTAGTGTTAGAGTGCATATTAGAGTGAGTTAGTGTATATTAGTGTTAGAGTGTATATTAGAATGAGTTAGTGTGTATAGTAGTGTTAGAGTGTATATTAGAATGAGTTAGTGTATATTAGAGTGAGTTAGTGTGTATATTAGTGTTAGAGTGTATATTAGAATGAGTTAGTGTATATTAGAGTGAGTTAGTGTGTATATTAGAATTAGAGTGTATATTAGAGTGTTAGTGTATATTAGTGTTAGTGTATATTAGAGTAAGTTAGAGTGTATATTAGAATTAGAGTGTATAATAGAGTGTTAGTGTATATTGTTAGAGTGTACATTAGAGTAAGTTAGTGTGTATATTAGTGTGAGTGTACATTAGAGTGAGTTAGTGTGTATATTAGTGTTAAAGTCCATATTAGAGTAAGTTAGAGTGTATATTAGTGTTAGAGTGTATATTAGAATGAGTTAGTGTGTATATTAGTGTTAGAGTGTATATTAGAATGAGTTAGTGTATATTAGAGTGTTAGTGTATATTAGTGTTAGAGTGTATATTAGAGTGAGTTGGTGTGTATATAAGAGTATATTAGAGTGAGTTAGTGTGTGTATTAGTGTTAGAGTGTATATTAGAGTGAGTTGGTGTGTATATAAGAGTGAGTTAGAGTGTATATTAGAGTAAGTTAGAGTGTATATTAGAGTGAGTTAGTGTGTATATTAGTGTTAGAGTGTATATTAGAATGAGTTAGTGTATATTAGTGTTAGAGTGCATATTAGAATGCGTTAGTGTGTATATTAGTGTTAGAGTGTATATTAGAGTGAGTTAGTGCATATTAGTGTTAGAGTGCATATTAGAGTGAGTTAGTGTATATTAGTGTTAGAGTGTATATTAGAGTGTTAGTGTATATTAGTGTTAGAGTGTATATTAGAGTGAGTTAGTGTGTATATTAGTGTTAGAGTGTATATTACAATGAGTTAGTGTATATTAGAGTGAGTTAGTGTGTATATTAGTGTTAATGTGTATTAGTGTTAGAGTGTACATTAGAGTGAGTTAGTGTGTGTTAGAGTGTATATTAGAGTGTTAGTGTATATTAGAATGAGTTAGTGTGTATATTAGTGTTAGAGTGTATATTAGAATGATTTAGTGTGTATATTAGTGTTAGAGTGTATATTAGAGTGTTAGTGTATATTAGTGTTAGAGTGCATATTAGAATGAGTTAGTGTGTGTTAGAGTGTATATTAGTGTTAGTGTATATTAGAATGAGTTAGTGTGTATATTAGTGTTAGAGTGTATATTAGAATGATTTAGTGTGTATATTAGTGTTAGAGTGTATATTAGAGTGAGTTAGTGTATATTAGTGTTAGAGTGTACATTAGAGTGAGTTAGTGTGTATATTAGTGTTAAAGTCCATATTAGAGTAAGTTAGAGTGTATATTAGTGTTAGAGTGTATATTAGAATGAGTTAGTGTGTATATTAGTGTTAGAGTGTATATTAGAATGAGTTAGTGTATATTAGAGTGTTAGTGTATATTAGTGTTAGAGTGTATATTAGAGTGAGTTGGTGTGTATATAAGAGTATATTAGAGTGAGTTAGTGTGTGTATTAGTGTTAGAGTGTATATTAGAGTGAGTTGGTGTGTATATAAGAGTGAGTTAGAGTGTATATTAGAGTAAGTTAGAGTGTATATTAGAGTGAGTTAGTGTGTATATTAGTGTTAGAGTGTATATTAGAATGAGTTAGTGTATATTAGTGTTAGAGTGCATATTAGAATGCGTTAGTGTGTATATTAGTGTTAGAGTGTATATTAGAGTGAGTTAGTGCATATTAGTGTTAGAGTGCATATTAGAGTGAGTTAGTGTATATTAGTGTTAGAGTGTATATTAGAGTGTTAGTGTATATTAGTGTTAGAGTGTATATTAGAGTGAGTTAGTGTGTATATTAGTGTTAGAGTGTATATTACAATGAGTTAGTGTATATTAGAGTGAGTTAGTGTGTATATTAGTGTTAATGTGTATTAGTGTTAGAGTGTACATTAGAGTGAGTTAGTGTGTGTTAGAGTGTATATTAGAGTGTTAGTGTATATTAGAATGAGTTAGTGTGTATATTAGTGTTAGAGTGTATATTAGAATGATTTAGTGTGTATATTAGTGTTAGAGTGTATATTAGAGTGTTAGTGTATATTAGTGTTAGAGTGCATATTAGAATGAGTTAGTGTGTGTTAGAGTGTATATTAGTGTTAGTGTATATTAGAATGAGTTAGTGTGTATATTAGTGTTAGAGTGTATATTAGAATGATTTAGTGTGTATATTAGTGTTAGAGTGTATATTAGAGTGTTAGTGTATATTAGTGTTAGAGTGCATATTAGAATGAGTTAGTGTGTGTTAGAGTGTATATTAGTGTTAGTGTATATTAGAATGAGTTAGTGTGTATATTAGTGTTAGAGTGTATATTAGAATGATTTAGTGTGTATATTAGTGTTAGAGTGCATATTAGAGTGAGTTAGTGTATATTAGTGTTAGAGTGTATATTAGAATGAGTTAGTGTGTATAGTAGTGTTAGAGTGTATATTAGAATGAGTTAGTGTATATTAGAGTGAGTTAGTGTGTATATTAGTGTTAGAGTGTATATTAGAATGAGTTAGTGTATATTAGAGTGAGTTAGTGTGTATATTAGAATTAGAGTGTATATTAGAGTGTTAGTGTATATTAGTGTTAGTGTATATTAGAGTAAGTTAGAGTGTATATTAGAATTAGAGTGTATAATAGAGTGTTAGTGTATATTGTTAGAGTGTACATTAGAGTAAGTTAGTGTGTATATTAGTGTGAGTGTACATTAGAGTGAGTTAGTGTGTATATTAGTGTTAGAGTGTTCATTAGAGTAAGTTAGTGTGTATATTAGTGTGAGTGTACATTAGAGTGAGTTAGTGTGTATATTAGTGTTAGAGTGTATATTAGAGTGAGTTACTGTGTATATTAGTGTTAGAGTGTATATTAGAGTGAGTTAGTGTATATTAGTGTTGAAGTGTATATTAGAATGAGTTAGTGTATATTAGTGTTAGAGTGTATATTAGAATGAGTTAGTGTGTATATTAGAGTGAGTTGGTGTGTATATTAGCGTTAGAGTGTATATTAGAGTGAGTTAGTGTGTGTATTAGTGTTAGAGTGTAAATTAGAGTAAGTTACTGTGTATATTAGTGTTAGAGTGTATAATAGAATGAGTTAGTGTGTATATTAGTGTTAGAGTGTATATTAGAGTGTTAGTGTATATTAGTGTTAGAGTGCATATTAGAATGAGTTAGTGTGTGTTAGAGTGTATATTAGTGTTAGTGTATATTAGAATGAGTTAGTGTGTATATTAGTGTTAGAGTGTATATTAGAATGATTTAGTGTGTATATTAGTGTTAGAGTGTATATTAGAATGATTTAGTGTGTATATTAGTGTTAGAGTGTATATTAGAGTGTTAGTGTATATTAGTGTTAGAGTGCATATTAGAGTGAGTTAGTGTATATTAGTGTTAGAGTGTATATTAGAATGAGTTAGTGTGTATAGTAGTGTTAGAGTGTATATTAGAATGAGTTAGTGTATATTAGAGTGAGTTAGTGTGTATATTAGTGTTAGAGTGTATATTAGAATGAGTTAGTGTATATTAGAGTGAGTTAGTGTGTATATTAGAATTAGAGTGTATATTAGAGTGTTAGTGTATATTAGTGTTAGTGTATATTAGAGTAAGTTAGAGTGTATATTAGAATTAGAGTGTATAATAGAGTGTTAGTGTATATTAGTGTTAGAGTGTACATTAGAGTAAGTTAGTGTGTATATTAGTGTGAGTGTACATTAGAGTGAGTTAGTGTGTATATTAGTGTTAGAGTGTTCATTAGAGTAAGTTAGTGTGTATATTAGTGTGAGTGTACATTAGAGTGAGTTAGTGTGTATATTAGTGTTAGAGTGTATATTAGAGTAAGTTACTGTGTATATTAGTGTTAGAGTGTATATTAGAGTGTTAGTGTATATTAGTGTTAGAGTGCATATTAGAGTGAGTTAGTGTGTGTTAGAGTGTATATTAGTGTTAGTGTATATTAGAATGAGTTAGTGTGTATATTAGTGTTAGAGTGTATATTAGAATGATTTAGTGTGTATATTAGTGTTAGAGTGTATATTAGAGTGTTAGTGTATATTAGTGTTATAGTGCATATTAGAGTGAGTTAGTGTATATTAGTGTTAGAGTGTATATTAGAATGAGTTAGTGTATAGTAGTGTTAGAGTGCATATTAGAGTGAGTTAGTGTATATTAGTGTTAGAGTGTATATTAGAATGAGTTAGTGTGTATAGTAGTGTTAGAGTGTATATTAGAGTGAGTTAGTGTGTATATTAGTGTTAGAGTGTATATTAGAATGAGTTAGTGTATATTAGAGTGAGTTAGTGTGTATATTAGTGTTAGAGTGCATATTAGAGTAAGTTAGAGTGTATATTAGTGTTGGAGTGTATATTAGAGTGAGTTAGTGTGTATATTAGTGTTAGAGTGCATATTAGAGTAAGTTAGAGTGTATATTAGTGTTAGAGTGTATATTAGGGTGTTAGTGTATATTAGTGTTAGAGTGTATATTAGAATGAGTTAGTGTGTATATTAGTGTTAGAGTGTATATTAGGGTGTTAGTGTTTATTAGTGTTAGAGTGTATATTAGAATGAGTTAGTGTATATTAGAGTGTTAGTGTATATTAGTGTTAGAGTGTATATAAGAGTGAGTTAGAGTGTATATTAGAGTAAGTTAGAGTGTATATTAGAGTAAGTTAGAGTGTATATTAGAGTGAGTTGGTGTGTATATTAGCGTTAGAGTGTATATTAGAGTGAGTTAGTGTGTGTATTAGTGTTAGAGTGTATATTAGGGTAAGTTAGAGTGTATATTAGAATGATTTAGTGTGTATATTACTGTTAGAGTGTATATTAGAGTAAGTTAGTGTGTATATTAGTGTTAGAGTGCATATTAGAGTAAGTTAGAGTGTATATTAGAGTTAGAGTGTATATTAGAGTGTTAGTGTATATTAGTGTTAGAGTGTATATTAGAGTGTTAGTGTGTATATTATTGTTAGAGTGTACATTAGAGTGAGTTAGTGTGTATATTAGTGTTAGAGTGTACATTAGAGTAAGTTAGTGTGTATATTAGTGTGAGTGTACATTAGAGTGAGTTAGTGTGTATATTAGTGTTAGAGTGTATATTAGAGTGAGTTAGTGTGTATATTAGTGTTAGAGTGTATATTAGAATGAGTTAGTGTATATTAGTGTTAGAGTGTACATTAGAGTAAGTTAGTGTGTATATTAGTGTGAGTGTACATTAGAGTGAGTTAGTGTGTATATTAGTGTTAGAGTGTATATTAGAGTGAGTTAGTGTGTATATTAGTGTTAGAGTGCATATTAGAGTGAGTTAGTGTGTATATTAGTGTTAGAGTGTACATTAGACTATACTTTTAATCTAAAAATGTTTTGTTCCGGAAGTATTTAGTATTCTTAAACCTTGTTAAATGATATTAAAGGAAAGTCATTCAGACATCATTCTTGTAGCCTATTTTGCAGATGTTTAGGTCTGTGGATCATTGTTGGCACTGTTGGTGTTTTAATTGTTAAGAGTTCCTGTTCTTAATAAACAGTCTTAATAACAGGTCTCCATACTGAACTGTTCATTAACATCATCCTGAGCAGATTTTGCTCATTCAAACTCAGCTCAGTTTTAACACTCCACTTACTAAAAACTGTCAGGTTTAAAGTCGGGCTCATAGTGACAGTTTATGGGGCAGGCCGGGTCAGTCTCGGACAGAACGTGCACAGGCTTGAGTAGGGGCAGGCTGGATTTTTTGGAAAGGCTGGAAAGTTCTAACTTTTAACACACACTCTAATATACACTCACATCCATGATTTTAGATGTGTTGTGTATTTTATGTGCTGAGTGTTTGATGTGCTGAATGATTGATGTGTTGAGTGTTTGATGCATTAAAGGTGTTATATGTGCTGTGTGTTTGATGTGTAAGTGTTTGATGTGTTGACTGATGATTGGTGAATGCTGATTGTAGGAGTGCAGAGGCCTCCCTCAGTATTTACTGAAATGGATGAATTTGTTCGAATTGTTGGAGAAACACTGAAGATCAGCTGCTTCACCTCAAACATTGACCATTCCTATCACATCACCTGGCATCACTCATCAAAGCAGGTAAATAACTTAATAGCTGAGAAACTAATGTAATTATTGTTTTTTTTTTTTTAGATTATAAATGTGCCAAAATGGGGGTGTGCTGGGTTCAATTAAAATTTTCATTATTTATTATAACTAATTAAAATTTATTCTGGTCAATGGTAGGTTACAGGTGAATAAGAGGGGGTTACATAAGGGGTTATTAGGAGATAACGGTATCTCAGCCAATCACACTGCAAGGTCAGAACTAACTGTGCTATAAAATTTGTTCTAATTGTGTGTGTTAGGTTCCATCTGCAGAGACCATTATGATGAACAGCAGTGATGTGGTTCGTATCAGGAGTGTACTGACCCTTCCTGCGGTCAGTGTGTCCGACAGTGGAAATCTGACCTGCACAGCCGTGAATGCAGTCGGAGAGAACAGTTCCACAGTCTTACTCACAGTCGTAGGTTTGTTTCACAGGCAGAGAAATCAGATAGGTTTTAGTTCTACTGGTTTTGGACACCTAAAAGAAATAGTAATGAGTTCAGTGAAAATGACGCCATTTAACTACATCTTTGACGCAAATTTTAGTGTAATCTCATTTTACACTCAATCAGATAAGGACCTGCCAAGTATTCAACTTATATCTGTAGTTTTAATGTGATGTCCCAACACACCTGATTTAATTTATTATTATACTCTATTTATTTGATTAGATTTACTCAGATTTGTTTCAGTTGATATTTAACATAAAAGTGCTCATATCAGAACATCTCTGATTTATGTATATACATCGATTGGCATCAGTGATAGCCTTAGGTGGCTTTTTGATGCATATGGTTGGTTTGGTAGGTACTGAGCACTGTGGGGAAACACACCTGCCCAAAGTGATTCAAAGGGTCTCACATTTTTATGCTTGTCCATTTTGCTTTAACACCTTCATCACCTTCAAGAACTGACTGTTCACCTACTTGAGAGGAGACACTGGAACCAGACCATTAGTGTTGTTCACTTTACCTGGCAGTGGTGCTTTTGTAATCTAGGCAGGCACATGTTTCTCCTCTGCTCTGATTGGATGCTCTTGTGTTCTCTCTTTTTCAGAGAAGCCGTATGTTCAGCTGACCCCAGAGCTGAAGCTCAGCGGACGGCAGTCCGGGGCTGATGTTGAGCTGAGAGAGGGAGAGCTGCTGGAGCTAAGAGTAAATATCAGTGCTTATCCCCCAATCCTGGAGGTGTGGTGGGACACCCCTAAGCCCCAGAACACATCCACCTACAAGGAAATCCAGAAGAGGTTAGATGTTATCTGATCTCCAGGTCTTAGAAATACCTATCGTGTGACTTTCTGAAACCAAGTTGAATTGTCCATTCCATCTTAAATGCAGTTTCTGTTCTGTGAATCAGCTAAACTAACACAACAGAATCAACTTAAACCCAGTGAAGGAATTAGAAAACACTGAGGAAATCCCTCAGAACTGTTTACAGTCTTCTTCGGGTCTTCTCTGTTCCTGAGTACCACACTGCAACACCACTTTTCCACTCTAATCTCACTGCTGACCTGCTGTTAATGTTCAACAGATACAGAGCCGTGGCCAACCTCTCACTCATCAGGATCAGAGCAGATGAAAGTGGACGGTACATCTTCAATGCCAGGAGTGCCAGTCTTAATGCCTCTACTCACTTTAAGGTCTATGTGAACCGTAAGTACACACAGAGGTGCACATGTGGACTGACCGGAGTGGAGGAACCGAGTTCAGTATTCAGTATTTCAACAAACCCTGAAAATAAGGTTATTGATCGGCTTGTCTGAAAAGGCTTTGCACTAGATGTTGGAACATTGCTGTAAGGAAGCTTTAATTGCATTCAGCCCCGAGAGTGAGAGCATCCGTGAGGTTCTGTTAGGTTCTGATGTTGGATGATTAGTTCTGCCACTCCAACTTATCCCAAAGGAACCGCCTTAAGCTCTATCCTGCCAGAGAACCCCACAGCTCCACTGTTTATCCTAGGTGGTTGCTAGGGTGTTGCAAGATGAAAAGCTAAAGATAAGATCTTAATTGGTTGTTGCTTTCTAGTAAGTTGTTAGGGTGTTGCTATGCAGTTGCTATGTTATCCCAGGTGCTTGGTAAGTGGTTGGTAGGGTGCTGCTAACTATTTACTATGCAGCCTCTTGTTGGTGCTAGGATGTAGTTGCTATGGTATCCCATTGCTTAGGTCTTGCTAAGTGGTTATAAGTTGTTCTTAACCAGTTGCTAGGGTGTTGTGTTCTGGTTGCTATAGTGTTCTAGGTGGTCCGGAGAATTCGACCCTTCCTCTCTAGAGAGGCCACCCAGGTGCTCGTTCAGTCTCTCGTCACTTCCAGACTTGACTACTGCAACTCTCTTCTGGCTGGTCTCCCTCTGCACACCATCAGGCCCCTGCAACTCATCCAGAATGCAGCGGCACGGGTCGTCTTCAATGTCCCTAAATTTAGCCATGTCACTCCACTGCTGCGTTCTCTTCACTGGCTTCCTGTAGCTGCTGCCCGCATCAGATTCAGAACCCTGACGCTGGCCTACAAAGCCAAGACTGGACCAGCCAGCCCCTCCGTACCTGATGGCAATGGTCAAAAGCCGGTCTGCACCAAGAGCCCTTCGAGCTTCAAGTACGGCTCGGCTCGACCCGCCATCCCTCAAAATCCGCGGAAGACAAGCGTCCAGGCTTTTTTCTGTCCTGCACCAAAGTGGTGGAACAAGCTTCCCCTGGGTGTCCGAACGGCCGAGTCGCTCGCTGTCTTCAAACGCAAACTGAAGACCCACCTCTTCAGAGAGTACTTGGACGAATAGAGTTCTATGGTCACCTTATTGTCTTGTGTTTAGTAGAGTCTAAATCATAGAGGTATCTTTTGAATTATTAGTCTATTCTAACTAGCAAAGCACTTTGTAAGTCTCTCTGGATAAGAGCATCTGCTAAATGCCGTAAATGTAAATGTAAATGGTTGCTAGGGTCCAATCGGCAAGCTGTGATCAAGCCCACCATTCCTGATCAGATCAGACAAGTGCCGGCCCGTCAGACTGAACAGCTGAGGAACTGTTGCTTTAGAAGCTGTTTCAGTATGAGGAGCAGAACTGTGTTTCCTTCAGATGCTCTTCTCTGAGGGTGGGTTAAAGCTCACTTTCAGAACAGAACAGAAATACAGACTCCCACACTGACCATTCAGACCACACCCCTCACCTCTTCTCAGCACAGTCAAAAGAGGCGCCATCATACCTTACTATTATTATAGAGTTACTGTTTTCACTATTTCTGCAAGAGGTTATTAGAAGTATCTGAGGACATTTACACTCATCTCACTTCACTTCACAGTAAAACTGTAGACAATTAACACTCAAAAATGAACTGGTCTCTGTTTCTCCCCCAGAGAAGCCCAGTGTTGTGGTGAGATGGAGGAACGGCACTCTAACCTGTATCGCCTCAGGCTTTCCTCGACCAACTGTCCACTGGCAACAGTGTGAGCAGCTCCAAGCCATGTACGTATTCTTTATAGCAGATGTTTCCCCTTATTGGCACAACAGAGCATTAGAAGCAGATCTGCTTCAGCTCAAAGTGAGAAAGTTTTACACACTCCTGCTGTAACTAAGACTCCCAAAGAAAACAGTGAGAAATGTGATGAAGGGTCAGTCAGGAGTGTACTGTAGATGTGATGGTGGGTCAGTCAGGAGTGTACTGTAGATGTGATGGTGGATCAGGAGTGTACTGTAGATGTGATGGTGGATCAGTCAGGAGTGTACTGTAGATGTGATGGTGGGTCAGTCAGGAGTGTACTGTAGATGTGATGGTGGGTCAGTCAGGAGTGTACTGTAGATGTGATGGTGGATCAGGAGTGTACTGTAGATGTGATGGTGGATCAGTCAGGAGTGTACTGTAGACGTGATGGTGGGTCAGTCAGGAGTGTACTGTAGATGTGATGGTGGATCAGGAGTGTACTGTAGATGTAATGATGGGTCTGGAGTGTACTGTAAAAGTGATGGTGGGTCAGGAGTGTACTGTAGATGTGATGGTGGGTCCGGAGTGTACTGTAGATGTGATGGTGGGTCAGGAGTGTACTGTAGATGTGACGGTGGTCAGGAGTGTACTGTAGAAGTGATGGTGGGTCAGTCAGGAGTGTACTGTAGAAGTGATGGTGGGTCAGTCAGGAGTGTACTGTAGATGTGATGGTGGATCAGGAGTGTACTGTAGATGTAATGGTGGATCAGGAGTGTACTGTAGATGTGATGGTGGATCAGGAGTGTACTGTAGATGTGACGGTGATCAGGAGTGTACTGTAGATGTAATGATGGGTCTGGAGTGTACTGTAGAAGTGATGGTGGGTCAGGAGTGTACTGTAGATGTGATGGTGGGTCCGGAGTGTACTGTAGATGTGATGGTGGGTCAGTCAGGAGTGTACTGTAGATGTGATGGTGGGTCAGGAGTGAACTGTAGATGTGATGGTGGATCAGGAGTGTACTGTAGATGTGATGGTGGATCAGGAGTGTACTGTAGATGTGATGGTGGTCAGGAGTGTACTGTAGATGTGACGGTGGATCAGGAGTGTACTGTAGAAGTGACGGTGGGTCAGTCAGGAGTGTACTGTAGATGTGACGGTGGGTCAGGAGTGAACTGTAGATGTGATGGTGGATCAGGAGTGTACTGTAGATGTGATGGTGGGTCCGGAGTGTACTGTAGATGTGATGGTGGTCAGGAGTGTACTGTAGAAGTGATGGTGGGTCAGTCAGGAGTGTACTGTAGATGTGATGGTGGATCAGGAGTGTACTGTAGATGTGATGGTGGTCAGGAGTGTACTGTAGATGTGACGGTGGTCAGGAGTGTACTGTAGAAGTGATGGTGGGTCAGTCAGGAGTGTACTGTAGATTTGATGGTGGGTCAGGAGTGAACTGTAGATGTGATGGTGGATCAGGAGTGTACTGTAGATGTGACGGTGGTCAGGAGTGTACTGTAGATGTGATGGTGGATCAGGAGTGTACTGTAGATGTGACGGTGGTCAGGAGTGTACTGTAGATGTGATGGTGGGTCAGTCAGGAGTGTACTGTAGATGTGATGGTGGATCAGGAGTGTACTGTAGATGTGATGATGGGTCAGGAGTGAACTGTAGATGTGATGGTGGGTCAGGAGTGTACTGTAGATGTGATGGTGGATCAGGAGTGTACTGTAGATGTGATGGTGGATCAGGAGTGTACAGTAGATGTAATGATGGGTCTGGAGTGTACTGTAGATGTGATGGTGGGTCAGGAGTGTGCTGTAGATGTGATGGTGGGTCAGGAGTGTACTGTAGATGTGATGGTGGGTCAGTCAGGAGTGTACTGTAGATGTGATGGTGGTCAGGAGTGTACTGTAGATGTGACGGTGGATCAGGAGTGTACTGTAGATGTGACGGTGGTCAGGAGTGTACTGTAGATGTGATGATGGGTCAGGAGTGTACTGTAGATGTGATGGTGGATCAGGAGTGTACTGTAGATGTGATGGTGGGTCAGGAGTGTACTGTAGATGTGATGGTGGGTCAGTCAGGAGTGTACTGTAGATGTGATGGTGGGTCAGTCAGGAGTGTACTGTAGATGTGATGGTGGATCAGGAGTGTACTGTAGATGTGATGGTGGGTCAGTCAGGAGTGTACTGTAGATGTGATGGTGGGTCAGGAGTGTACTGTAGATGTGATGGTGGGTCAGTCAGGAGTGGACTGTAGATGTGATGGTGGTCAGGAGCGTACTGTATATGTGATGGTGGGTCAGTCAGGAGTGTACTGTAGATGTGATGGTGGGTCAGTCAGGAGTGTACTGTAGATGTGATGGTGGGTCAGTCAGGAGTGGACTGTAGATGTGATGGTGGGTTAGGAGTGTGCTGTAGATGTGATGGTGGGTTAGGAGTGTACTGTAGATGTGATGGTGGTCAGGAGCGTACTGTATATGTGATGGTGGGTCAGTCAGGAGTGTACTGTAGATGTGATGGTGGGTCAGTCAGGAGTGTACTGTAGATGTGATGGTGGATCAGTCAGGAGTGGACTGTAGATGTGATGGTGGGTTAGGAGTGTGCTGTAGATGTGATGGTGGGTTAGGAGTGTACTGTAGATGTGATGGACAGTGTTTGAGACAAGCAGCCTCCTCACTGGTCATAAATTATTAAAAGAAAATAAGAAAATCAAATCACATCAGGTTTATTGTCACACCGCATCACACAGGTGAGTGAATCCAGAGACTTACAAAATAGAAATTCAAAGTATATACATCAACTTATACTATACTTATACCATACACACAATATACATAATACACACTACATTCACCATACACACTCTATACATATACCATACACACACACACTACACAAGACAACCAGATTTGTCCTTAGTGTTGGACACAGAGAGAATTTGGCCTTCGTCTTTAATCCATCTGTGCACGCGCACACACACACACACACACACACACACATACATACATACAGTGACTGTGAGCACACATGCCCGGAGCGGTGGGCAGCCAGGGAGCAGAGAGGGAGAAGGGCCCAACAGTGGCAGCTTGCCAAGCCCGGGTATCAAACCCATAACCCTGTCATCAACAGGCCTGTGCCACTGCCTCACACTACACACACTATGCAAATGCTATACACACTATACATACTCTCTGTTTATATATTTATATATTCTGAAGCTTACATTACTATTTACATACGTATTTAGATATTCTGATGTGTTTAGGTAGGAAAGCTAGTCTGCTTCAAACAGTATAGAATAAACACCTGATTCAGTGAACTAATTTTTACAGTAAAAGCATATGGTGGGTGTTTCTAATAAAGTGGCCAGTGACTTCTCAGATTCTCTAATTCAGGGATGAGGGGTGTAACCGTAACGACTCATCCAGAATGAAGCTGCAGGGCAGACAGCACACGCTGGAGCCAGCAGACGAATTCAGGCCACAGGTGGTGGAGAGTGTGCTGCTGAAGAGAGAGATAACACACAACGGCACAGTGGAGTGTGTGGCTGGTAACGTCGTGGGAGAAGGCCGAGATTCTTTCTCCACTGCAGGACTGTGTAAAACATTGTAGTGTTTATCCTAATCTCTACTACCAGACTTTCATCCCCTACATTCAGTATACTTAAATAAAGGATTTCTGCACGTTCACAAACACACCTCTGTCCTTATTTAGATGAACTTCATTCCACTTCTGAAGATCTGAGCTCAAAGGTGTTCCTGACTCTCCTCAGTGGAGCTGTGGCTGTGAGCACTCTGCTGCTGCTGCTGTTGGGAGTTTGTGTCTACAGGTGTAAACAGGTATCTCTCATTTTCAGCTAAGTAAATGTGAACACTGAGCTTCTAGTCCATGAGCTGAAGAAGTGTGTGTGTGTTTACAGAAGCCCAGATATGAAATCAGATGGAAGATCATCGAGGCTAATGATGGAAACAACTACACCTACATCGACCCCAACCAACTGACATACAACACCACAAAGTGGGAGTTTCCTCGAGACAGACTGACGTTCGGTACAGCAGACTTTATTAATAACCTTTAATAACATGTTACTGAAATTACACTGTTCTTCCTTTAGAGTGAAAATTCAGCAAATAACACAAGTATGATTTGTTTCAAATAACTACACAAATAATGAGATTAATGAGATAATTAATGAGTCAATCAATGAATCAATGAATCAATTAATTTATACATATATGCACTTATATATGTATAAATACAGTGTAGCAATTCTGGAGTTCCTCAAATTTAAACACCAAAAGAACTGTTTGCACAAATTATAGCTGCTGCCCCTCCTGGGTGTAGATGGTACTGCACATAAACAAAGACCATGTGCCTAAGCTCTGGCTGTTGGCCAAGCTCCACCCAGGCTTCACCCAATCACACCACCGCTACCCACATCCAACCTAATAAAGCCACTCTCCTTTTCATTATAGCTGTTCTATTGTAAGGAACAGGTGGAGATGTATGGGGTTTATATGGGACTCATATATGGGGGTTTAAAGTGTGTTTCTGCTGGTTTGATCCCAGGGCAGGTGCTGGGCGCAGGTGCGTTTGGGAAAGTGGTGGAGGCGACAGCCTATGGACTGGATAAGGATGACCATGTCACTCGGGTGGCTGTGAAAATGCTGAAATGTGAGTTGATTGCGATTGTGAAAATTTTAACTGGTATATTTTCTGAATTTTCTGTACCACCTTAAATTTACGCCTCAGGGGCCAACTTCTGCAACATTTAAGGTGGAAGGGAAAATGCAGAAAAAAGCCAACCGTAGCCTTCTATTTCCAGCATAAAGCCAGAAGGGTTCTACACAGTACTGTAGAAGGGTTCTTTATCTCCAAACAAAAGTGGAACCCTCTTTAAAACATTTGACAAAGAATGATCTTCAACCAGTTTTACAGGTTGTTCCACTATGGTTCTAGATATTCATCAGTGCTTATTCCGGCATTTTAACCCACAGCGAGCGCCCACTCTGAGGAAAAGGAGGCCCTCATGTCTGAGCTGAAGATTCTGAGTCATCTGGGACCACATGCTAACATAGTCAACCTGCTGGGGGCGTGCACTCAGGGGGGTAAGGAACTGAACACGTGTTAGTGCTCGTCATTGTTCTAGATTTAGTACAGTTGGGTTACACGAGGAGCCCTAAATCCTTTAAATACAATTTCTCTTTTAGCTGCTATGTTAGGTCGCATGTATTGCTGACACAGATGTGCAAATGCACACACACAGCTTGTTTAGTCCTGGTAGAGAAGAAGTACTGCCAATAGAATAGGACTCTCTGGAGCAGATCAACATCATAAACCTATTGGCCCAATAAAGCCTCTTGCCAAAACTAATGCCAGGCGTGGGCTAGAGGGGTGTATGTATATATATATATATATATATATATATATATATATATATATACACAAACATTGTATATATGGTATACAGTATGAAGTAATACAGTATATACACTGTGTAAAGTATATATAAAGTATATAGTAAATCTCAATGTACTTCAAGTTTAGGGCAGTGAGCGAGTTCTGGGAGGTTGTGTGTAGTAA
Source organism: Salminus brasiliensis (assembly GCF_030463535.1). NCBI lineage: Eukaryota > Metazoa > Chordata > Actinopteri > Characiformes > Bryconidae > Salminus > Salminus brasiliensis. The sequence continues at coordinate 84,597 of NC_132895.1, forward strand.
AAATAAATGTTACAGAAACATGACAGACTTCTACAGCACGTATCCGTTTATAACCTAGAACCGAAACTGAACCTGGGCTGGAAAAGGAAGCAGTGAATATTATTATGGTTTTCTGGGTCCTTAAGTGTGGCGTGGACCGTATGGTGTAACTGAAAATACCTCTTTCTTCTCCACTTAAGGTTTTATTCTTTTAGTTTTCCACTAAAACTCTAGTGTAGAGATTTATTTAGTGTAAATAAATACAAACCAGATACAAATTAAATGCTATGGTTTCATCTTAGTGGAACCAACAGGAGCAAATATATGTTTATATTAAATATATGATTTTTTTAATTGGCAAAAAACAACATTTAGCCTGCTAATCTCAGCTGGCTGTTCATATGTATCCCTGCATTGAGCTAGCAATCAAACATTACAGCACCTTATCCTTACTGAATTATCGATCACCAACCAGCTGTTCACACACACCTGCAGATCATCACTAATCCAGCATGAACAGCTGTCAGCTGTACAAACCTCCAGGGTAAAGAGTGAGCTGTGCTTTCAGGTCCTGTTCTGCTGATTACCGAATACTGCAGTCATGGAGATCTGCTGAACTTCCTGCGCAGAAGAGCTGATGTGTTCCTAAACTCAGTCCTGCAGGAACACGACCTCACCAATGTCTACAGGAACCTGTCTGCCCATCAGAGTCTGAAACGGTTCCGCTCCAACAGGCAAGGCCTCTAAAACACCTGCTTATCTGCTTAGAAGTTCAGAGTCAGGATGAATAATCCAAGCTTGGTCATCAGTCTGTCACTGGTCACACTGGTCCAGTGCAGTCCAGTGAAATGTACACAGTCTCAGGGCACAAGAGAAAGTGCTCAGATTACTGCGCTGACCCAGTTAAAAGATTTCATAATTCTGGTCCTGCTTGGGTGGCTCTGCTTTTTGGATTTGCCACCACTGTGTGTGTGTGAGTGTGTGGCAGTCTGACCGTGTCCGACTCTGTCTCAGTTATCAGGACATGTCTGGACGCAGGGATCAGGACGGCTCACAGGGTAGGACACTCAAACTTCACTCTTTAAAATGAATAATCTGAAACAGAGCGCCCTGCAGAACCGCTTTACAGCTGTGAAACCTTTATTACAGGGTGCTGCAGAGTGGGACAAGAGAACCTGTGGATGCTGGATTTGGAGGACTTGCTCCGATTTTCCAGCCAAGTGGCTCAGGGACTCAACTTCCTCGCCTCCAAAAATGTAACGGCACTGTAAAACTCGGCCTCTCAGTCCTGACCCTCAGAACCCACCCAGGGTCTCGAACTCCACACATGCCCACACTCACGCATTCTCACCACAACAGGGCTGTGGACCCAGAGGAAGGCTTACAGCATGTTTATACATCAGTGCTCTTCTCTGAGTGTGTGTGTGTGTGTGTGTGTGTAGTGTATTCACAGAGATGTAGCTGCGAGGAATGTTCTGGTGACCGACTGCTTTGTGGTGAAGATCTGTGATTTCGGTTTAGCGAGAGACATCATGAACGATTCGAACTACGTGGTGAGAGGAAACGTGAGTTCAAACATAACCTCACTCTCCCTCCCTCCCTACCTCACTCCCTACCTCACTCTCCCTCCCTCCCTACTTCACTCTCCCTCCCTCCCTACCTCCCCCTCACTCCCTCCCTTTCTACTCACTCCCTCCCTACACCCCCCCCCCCCCCCACTTTCTATCTGGCCTGTTAGATTTAATCTAATTTAATCTGTCTGATCTGCTAAATCTGATCTAACCTGATTTTTGCTGATGTAATGGAAACTGTCTGATGTAATCTGATGGTGCAGGCCCGGTTGCCCGTTAAGTGGATGTCTCCAGAAAGCATATTTGAGTGTATCTACACGGTGCAGAGTGACGTGTGGTCATACGGGATCCTGCTGTGGGAGATCTTTTCTCTGGGTGAGTCAGTCCATCTTACCCTCCTCAGCAAGAATGTCTCTGTGTTTTAGACGTCTGTCACAGCTGGAAGACTCCTCTGCTGTTGTGTTGGTGTGCAGGTAGAAGCCCATATCCAGATGTAGTGGTCGATGCTCGGTTCTATAAGATGATCAAAGCTGGATATCACATGACTCAGCCAGACTTTGCCCCTCCAGAGATGTGAGTTTACATATCTCTAAAGTTAATGTTATATAACACACACACACACGAGGGGGTGGGGGGTAATTTACACTTTACCAGGGTGGTCCGTTATAGAATCTTTAAGCTCACCTTCACCTGAATCTGTATCAAATACAACTGAACTTTAAACTGAATGTTAATTCAGACTGTCTACTGAACCCCTGCACTCTAACCCCTAACCCTGCACCTTAACCTCTAACCCTGCACCCTAACACCTAACCCTGCACCCTAACCTCTAACTCTGCACCCTAACCTGTAACCCTGCACCCTAACCCGTAACCCTGCACTCTAACCCCTAACCCTGCACCCTAACCTGTAACCCTGCACCCTAACCCGTAACCCTGCACTCTAACCCCTAACCCTGCACCCTAACCTCTAACTCTGCACTCTAACCCTTAACCCTGCACCCTAACCTCTAACCCTGCACCCTAACCCCTAACCCCTAATCCTGCACCCTAACCTCTAACCCTGCACCCTAACCTCTAACTCTGCACCCTAACCTGTAACCCTGCACCCTAACCCGTAACCCTGCACTCTAACCCCTAACCCTGCACCCTAACCTCTAACTCTGCACTCTAACCCTTAACCCTGCACCCTAACCTCTAACCCTGCACCCTAACCCCTAACCCCTAATCCTGCACCCTAACCCTGCACTCTAACCCTTAACCCTGCACCCTAACCCCTAACCCTGCACCCTAACCCCTAACCCTGCACTCTAACCCTTAACCCTGCACTCTAACCCTTAACCCTGCACCCTAACCCTGCACTCTAACCCTAACCCTGCACCCTAACCCCTAACCCTAACTTTAACTGAAACCTTTTAGGGTTAAGGTTAGGACTCAGTGTAAACATCAGTACAGGAGAACTGAAGCTCAGTGACTGATTGAATATTTTGATCTTGATCATTATTTGAATCCTTAATTGATCATTAATTCACAGCTACACAGTTATGAAGATGTGCTGGAGTCTGGAACCAACATCACGGCCAACGTTTGGAAAAATCGTGCAGCTTATTGCAGGGCTGCTGCCAGAGATATTTGACCAGGTGAGAACCATTGCAGAACATCAGTGGAATGGTTCTAGATTCAACATGGTGATGGTGAATGATGGTGGTCTTTAATACAGGGCTGTTGTGTTTATTTACAGCAGTATAAGAACCTGCAGCAGGAGCTTCTCTCAGTGTCCTGTGTTTCACCCAAAGCCTGCGATGCTCAACACAACCAGGAGGAGGAGCTACTAATGCAGCCGAATAACTACCAGCTGTGCTGAACAGCTCACCTGTACTGACCCTAAACCAAACTTAGACCTGTATGTAAAACAGGGCTGTGTGTGTGTGTGTGTGTGTGTATCGGGCAGAAGTGTGAGGAGAGTGTAAATAAGCTAAGATTCCTGAGTGTCTGATTTTAGGATCCGTTTGCCTTTATTGTCAGGTTTATATTTTTACACATTTCATTTAGTGCTGATTATTGAAGAGGATATCTGAACACAATCATCATCTGTAAACCATAACTTTTTTCAAAAAAAAAGATTTTCAAAAAATGCTATTATTTTTTTCTATTAAAACAAATAAACGCTTTGTCAGAACAAAAACGTTGCAAAAACCTGCATCAGAAAAATACCACAGTTACACAAATTAATGAAAACACACGGGCTGTGTCCCAAATTGCACACTCCCACACTAACCAGTGTAACAGTTCACTAGTTAGTGCACAGAGCGACACTCATAAGCTTCTATTACGTTATCTACATTAGTCTCGTAGCTCGAACCCCCAGCATGTCTCAGCAGATAGACTAAATGTTTGGGGTGAGGGAAGATTTGATGGTTCTCGAGACAGTCACATCATTCCGATATTATTTCTGTAATAATTTCCACACCTCTCACAGCCCGAAGCCTCAGCAGCCCAGTGATCATTCACTCTCAATTCTCAGACCAGAAGCAGCATTAATGAGATTCAGGGAGGAACTACATCGTCAGAGCGACTTTGTCTATGAACTTGGCAAGGCGGACATCTTTTTTGGAAAGTCCTCCGCAGTCGTGGGTGGTCAGCGTGATCTGCACCTGAAACACAACCAGGAGATCATTCCTGAGAAACCACCCGTCACACCAAGAAGTGGAACTGCAGCTGAACCAAACTCTCAGTGCAAAAGCAGGAGCTGGCACACTGCTACTCAGCCTAACTGCCAAATCAATAAATCAATCATCCAGGCTTTACTGGGAGGTACACTGAGGGTCAGTGAGGCTGGGGGAGGAAATACAGAGCGCAGTGATCAAATTTAATAAGGAAAGTTAAATAGAAATCATATTAAAACTAAACAAGAAATAAGTACACTTTATGGACAAAAGTATTGGGACACCTGCTCATTTATTGTTTCTTCTGAAATCAAGGGTATTAAAAGAGCTGATCCTGCTGTCCAGAGAAGAAGACTTTCTACTAGATTTTGGAGGAACATTGCTGTGAGGATTTGATTACATTTAGCAACAACCCTCCAGGACTGATCTACTACCTGTTGGGTTTATTTACTCAGTACTAAATACACATATACACACACACACAGTAAACATAGTGAGCAGTGTTAGGAGTGGGCTGACATTATTACCTTGTTGTAAACGTTAAACCATTCCGGGTGATGGTTCATCTTTTCTGCTTGAAGAGCCACTCGAGACATGAAGCCGAAAGCCTGCAGAAACAAACAGCAGAGCTCAGTTCATCTCAAAACACCACCCAGCACCAACACCACCCACCCAGCCCCCAGCACCTCACCTAACACCCCCTCATCTAAGATAAGATTAGATAATCCTTTATCAGTCCCACAGTGGGGGGATTCACAGTGTCACAGAAGTGGGATAGGAAGACACTCAAATTAACATTATATAAACTATCTAAATAACAAAAGTCAAAACTCTGAGAAAACCAATATTATTTACAGATAATTGCACATGGACACTTAATTTCGTAAGTGTGTGTGTGTGGGGGGGGGGCTCCAGACTTAAGTGGAAGTATTTAATAGTTTTTGTACTTGTACTGAAGTACTGAAAGTAAAAGTACAGTACTGTGTTCTGTAGTTCTTACAGAAAGCAGTCAAAAGTTTGAGTATCAGTGTTTCTATTAGTTGAGATGCTCAGACTGAAGGCCTGTCTCAGTTCCTCTGGCTGTAGTAGAAGGACAGGACTGTAGTTCATGAACACGAGTCTTAAGTTCACTCTCTAAACAAACCCGCCCAAAAGAGAGAGAGAGCTGAGCAGACCTGACTCGACCCGCCACATACAAGAGTTTCATCTGTAAAACCAGTGAGAAGAGCAGCCCAAACCCCTGAGCTTCACTCTCTGTAAACTCAACTACAGCTGAAAGATCTCAGGACATTCCGACACATACAAGTATTTGCAGGAGGTGAAGATGGAGGTGGTTCTTCTGGTGGTTCTTCTTCTTCCATCTGGAGATAAACTAACAGAGCTCTGTCCTCACTTGCAGTGTCCTCACTGCAACAGCAATGCTAGTTCATCAAACTTGGCTGAGGGGCTCCTGTGCTGCTGGCCACCTTATCAGAGACCCAGTCCCGTGCCCTCACATACTGTGGTCGGTTGGTGAGGTAGTCCAGTATCTAGTTCGACAGGTGACTGTCCACTCCACAGTGTCCCAGCTTGTCCTTTAGAAGTCTTAGAAGATTCTCAGTGCTCCCGGCTTCTCCAGGTAAGGAAGAGCTCTGTGTAGAAGATAGATGACAGCATCATCCACCCCGATGCCAGACTGGTAGGCAAACTGGAGAAGGTCCATGGCTGGGCTCACCAGAGGGTGGAGGTGGTTAAGGACCAGCCTCTCCAGCCTGTAGCTGTTTAGGTCCTTTGGGTGCTGTGTTTGGGCACAGGTACCACACAAGATGTTTTCCACAGCTGTGGTACTCTTCCCAGTTTCAGGCTCATGTTGAACATATGCTCAACTACCCTGCACAGCTGATCTGCGCAGGACTTGAGGAGCCTGGCACTGATTCCATCAGGACCTGTAGCTTTCTTAGGCTTGATCTTCCTCAGCTCATTTCTCACCTGGGTTGTTGTGAAGGACAGGTTGGAGCAGGGGGCTGGGTGCTGGAATGGGTGAATGGGTGGTTGATGCTGCCAGTGGGGGTTGGCTGTGAGAGAGGGGGGCTAGGTGATTGATAAAATCTGTTGAAAAATAGATTGAGATCATTCACCCACTTCTGGTCCCCACCACCTGGGAGTTGGACTTTGTGTGGCCAGAGATGGTTTGAAGGCCTTTCCACACTCCCATGATGTTGTTCTGCTGCAACTGTTCCTCCAGCTTCCTCTTGTAGCTGGCTTTCCCCTCCCTGATCTTCCTTCTCAGTTCCTTCTGCACAGCTTTCAGCTCATCCTTGTCACCAGATCTGAAGGCCCTCTTTTTCTCATTTAGGAGAGCCTTTATATCTGGATTAATCCATGGCTTGTTGTTGGAAAAACACTGAACAGTCTTGGTGGGGACGGTGTTCTCCACACAGAAGTTGACGTAGTCTGTAATGCAGTGTTCCCACACAGTTGTTTCGAAGCAGTCCTTCAGAGCCTCCTCAGACCCCTGCTGGTTGGACTGGTGGGTGGCAGTTAGACGGACGCAGGTAGAGGAGACCCAGCAGGTTGGGCTGGATAAGTGGACGGTCATTTACTCAGAGAAGGTAAAGAGACAGAGGATTTTATAGAGAGCAGAGAATGTTGGGCAGTATCAGAGTGTGTCTGACGACTCCGGCAGGTCTGACTATAACAGCCTAATTAAAAGGAGAGAGCCAGAAGGTAACACAGACACGGGAGCTCCCTGAAACATTAGCGTCCATCTGCTCCACCGTCAACAAACCTGAGTGATGGCGTGTAAGCAGAGAGACGACAGCTCCAGCATCTCAGTGTACTACAATTCCTCGAACCCCTGGACCTTCAACCTTTATCTAAGAAACATTAATTACCAAAAGCTGAACTAAACAGATGAGTTTCAGCCTAGATTTAAAGACTGAGACTGTGTCTGAGTCCTGAACATTATCTGGAAGATTACTCCAGAGTTGGGGGGCTTAATAAGAAAAGGCTCCTCCCCCTGCTGAGGGTTTATGAATTTTGGTAAAGAGTAAGAAGCAGCTCCCTGAGATCTAAGTAGTCTTGATGGTTCATAATCAGTAATAAGATCCTGCAGGTACTCAGGAGCGAGGCCATGTAGGGCTTTATATGCTAATAGAAGAATTTTATAATCAGTGCTGAACTGAACTGGGATCAGTGCAGTGCTGATAGAACTGGACTGATATGGTCAGATGTTCTAGCTTTAGTAAGAACCCTGGCTGCAGTGTTCTGAAGCAGCTGAAGTTTATTGAGGTTCCTGCTGGAACAACCTGACAGTAGTGCATTACAGTAATCTAGTCTTGAGTTAATAAAAGCATGTACTAGCTTTTCTGTGTCCTGTAGAGAGGAGGAGTCTCTTAGTTTGGAGATGTTCCTCAGCTGCATGAAGGCTGTTTATTAGCTATATGTTGTTCTAATGATCACTTAATAATTCATATAACACAGGCCATATAATCAGAAATCATACTGTGGTGTGATGTTTTAGGGGCATATTGCTAAACTTCAGTGTGTGTGTGTGTGTGTGTGTGTGTGTGTGTTAAACCTGGTTAAACGTTTTGAAGTGCAGTTCTTTATACAGGGCGTCTCTTTCCTCGAGCTCCACCCAACCTGTTGCCTTCAGCTCCATCAGCAGCTGCTCTCTCTCTGCTGGAGACAACCAGGGCGAGTCTGTGGCCTACACACACACACACACACACACACACACACACACACACACACACACACACACACACACATTACTGCTATCGTGCCAGTGCTCGTAATTAAGACTACGTAGGTAGAGCAGTATCTATTTAGGGGCTCTGTACAGAACAGTATTTTGGCGCCCCCTGCTGTTTAAGGCAGAGCTGCTGCAGTATTTAAGGTGGAACGGGGGAGTTAGAGGAAGAGGCTAACAGTTTAGCTGCCCTTCCTGCAGCTCTTCAGCCTCGCGCTGAGCACTGTAACACACCCTGCAGCTCTTCTTCTTCTTCATCATCATCATCATCATCATCTTTAAACCTTGAGTAATCAACAATCATCACTGCTGGTTCGCTAAACCCGCCGGAACCTGCTGAGCTCGGTAAACATTTCCTCTGTGTGTGTGTGTGTGTGTGTGTGTGTGTGTGCGCGCGCGCAGAGCCAGACAGGAGGTCTTACCATCTGAGCTGCAGCTGGGAGTGAGGGGTCTCTGAGTGTGTGAAGAAGAAGAACTCTCCTCCACCCAGAACAAGCGGAGATCATTAACCAGCCCTTCATCACTGCTCCACCTCCAGGACCTCGAGCTGCCCCTCCACTGCCTGACCAAAAACACCTGCAGGAGTGTGTGTGAGGGAGGAGGAGTGTGTGTGTGAGGGAGGAGTGTGTGTGTGAGGGAGGAGGAGTGTGTGTGTGAGGGAGGGTGTGTGTGAGGGAGGAGTGTGTGAGTGAGGGAGGAGGAGTGTGTGTGAGGGAGGAGTGTGTGTGTGAGGGAGGAGGAGTGTGTGTGAGGGAGGAGGAGTGTGTGTGAGGGAGGGAGGGTGTGTGTGTGAGGGAGGAGTGTGTGAGTGAGGGAGGAGGAGTGTGTGTGAGGGAGTGTGTGTGTGAGGGAGGAGGAGTGTGTGTGAGGGAGGGTGTGTGTGAGGGAGGAGGAGGAGTGTGTGAGTGAGGGAGGAGGAGTGTGTGTGAGGGAGGAGTGTGTGAGTGAGGGAGGAGGAGGAGTGTGTGAGTGAGGGAGGAGGAGTGTGTGTGAGGGAGGGTGTGTGTGAGGGAGGAGTGTGTGTGTGAGGGAGGAGGAGTGTGTGTGAGGGAGGGTGTGTGTGAGGGAGGAGTGTGTGTGTGAGGGAGGAGGAGTGTGTGTGAGGGAGGAGTGTGTGAGTGAGGGAGGAGGAGTGTGTGTGTGAGGGAGGAGGAGTGTGTGTGTGTGAGGGAGGAGTGTGTGTGTGAGGGAGGAGGAGTGTGTGTGAGGGAGGGTGTGTGTGAGGGAGGAGGAGCGTGTGTGAGGGAGGAGGAGTGTGTGTGAGGGAGGAGGGGTGTGTGTGAGGGAGGAGGAGTGTGTGTGTGTGAGGGAGGAGTGTGTGTGTGAGGGAGGAGGAATGTGTGTGTGAGGGAGGAGGAGTGTGTGTGAGGGAGGAGGAGTGTGTGTGAGGGAGGAGGGGTGTGTGTGAGGGAGGAGGAGTGTGTGTGTGTGAGGGAGGAGTGTGTGTGTGAGGGAGGAGGAGTGTGTGTGAGGGAGGAGGGGTGTGTGTGAGGGAGGAGGAGTGTGTGTGTGTGAGGGAGGAGTGTGTGTGTGAGGGAGGAGGAGTGTGTGTGAGGGAGGGTGTGTGTGAGGGAGGAGGAGCGTGTGTGAGGGAGGAGGAGTGTGTGTGAGGGAGGAGGGGTGTGTGTGAGGGAGGAGGAGTGTGTGTGTGTGAGGGAGGAGTGTGTGTGTGAGGGAGGAGGAATGTGTGTGTGAGGGAGGAGGAGTGTGTGTGAGGGAGGAGGAGTGTGTGTGAGGGAGGGGGGTGTTTTATATGGGGGTAAAGGGAGGTAGTTCTCTGGTCTTCAGTCTCAGCTGCTGAAGGTTTGATCAGTTAAACCCAGTCTTCACTCCGCTGCTCAGATTCTCCTCACTGTGATTTGATCTGCTTATAGAAACTAATTCACTCAGTTTATTAATAATATTTACTAATAAATCTATCAATAAACAGAAGTGTGGTTCTTTATTCAAAACACTGAAAGTAAAATGCAGCTCATGGCCTCGGTTTCTCTGGACAGACGGCGTTTATTTGAAATGACAAAATATAAATGAAACTGACTTTGATCGTCCACCCAGGCAGGAAAAAACAAACAAACAAACAAATTTACATAAATGTTCTTATGTTTGAAATGTTCCATTACAGCAGGAAGTCAGGACAGTGTTTAATTGTTTGTTTTCTTGTTTATTTCTCAACACTAGTAATAATAAACATGAACAGCAACAACAGACAATAATCAATAATCAATCGAGTCTATTAAATACATTTTACCAAAGCAAAAACAGACGTTCATGAATTTAGACAAACTGAAGGTTGAAACATGATGATCTCACAGCTTCAGATTTCAACATAAAATATGTTAACACACACACACACACACACACACACACACACACAGATAAGAGTGGTTGCACTTCTGTGGATTTCCTCCTTCTGTACAGTGTTCAAGTCTCTCATTCTCTGACAGTATGAAGACAGAGCCTGCATATCTCTCTCACACACACACACACACACACACACACACACACACACACACACACACACTGCTGTATGGAGTGTGTGTGTGGTGCGTTAGTCCTGGTGTTCATGCTCTTGTCCGGGGATCAGTAGGCGGATGCTGTCGGTGCGCAGGATGGCGTAAAGCGAGAACCCCAAAATAAACAGAACCGAAAACACAAACAGCCAATCTACACTCCTCACTGGAACACTGGGTAACGGCCCGGCCCGGTCCTCCTCTCCCACAGCCTGGCCCAGAACCGCCTCAAAACCTGTCACACAAACAAATACAAATACACACACACACACACACACACACACACACACACACACACACAGCATCAGTCATTCAACAACCATCATCTAATACATAAAAGTCTTCTTCCATTCAACCCCACAACACTCATAGCTACACACACACACACACACACACACACACCTGAGAGCTCACCTGTCTGATTGGTGATGAAGGAGGTCAAGGTTTCCAGGGTCCGGTCAGTGTGGTTAAAGCGGGCCATCGGTTTGGCTCCTTGAAAAAGCAGAATGTTGGGAACGGCAACCGTCCCGAACCGAGTGGATAAACTACACAGGACAAAACAAAACAGCATAAACAACAACAACAACCAAAAACATAAACAACAACAAACAACATTTAAGAACAGAAACATGAGGAGGTCATCCTTCATTAGTCCCACAGTGGCTTTACAGCAGCAAAGGGAGAGCAAGACTCTCAGTTACAGAACGTAGATCAATTATTTATGGTGTGACTATAAATCTATAAACACAGTAGAAGTCTACCACACACTGCCACGGTCACTCCTGCAACTCCACAACGGCTGAGTTTAATTCAATTCCAACAAATACAGTTTAGTGGGGCTGTGTCCCAAACCCCACAGTGTTTCACTACCAGCCAGTGAGTGAAGGTGTGCGAGTTGGGCCGCAGCCACAGTGAGGTGAACATTCTGATCATCTTTTCCTCCTAATTCTGGTTTGATTGCAAATACGGGAGTTTGACACAAAACAAACCAGGACTAAAATCTAACAGTGTATCGTGTGGTTGTTTGGTCCAGACCAACGGAACTGAACTACAAGTATAAACATACCCTAACTGTCCATCTATCAGTGATGCTTACTGGTCACTCACTACTCTTATCACTGTTCCACTGTCCATTTTCTCACATTTTAAGAACTACAGTAAACTGGTGACAGTGTAAGTCTAGTGTTTGTTAGCAGGGTTAGCCTAGCATCTCTTGTAGTAAACTAAAGAAGCTCACATCAGATACAGAACAGGTCTCAGTTGATCGACTGAATCTGGGATCAGAAATCAATCATGATACTGTGATTTTAACCTGCACAGTTAGAATCATTTTACCTGATTACTAATATATTATTCATTAATACAGACACAAAACTCAGACCCAGAAAGTAAAAATCCACCCCTGGAGTTCTGATTGCCCAAGCAGTCAGAATAGGGTTAGACAGAATAGTAAAAGAATAGAACTAAAATTTCTAATCTCTAGGAATTTAATTATTATAATATATAATAATACTAACATTAAATATAATTCTCTGTTTTCAGAAGAAGAAAATCCTTGAAAAGGTGTTTTTTTGGATATCTCACTACTGTTTAAATGACAGTAATGACAGACTGTGTATTTTAATCATTATTAATCTCTGGATTTCTGAAAAAAAAGCTCAAAACAAATCAATCTGATTAACCTGATCAATCTGAACTGAGGTCAAATCTGAGCGCTGATTGTCTGGACGGCTGTGAAGTCGATTTCCCAGATTTCCCATCCTGTAATTACCTGCTGTGCTGTGAAGCATCCAGAGCAAGGAAGTGCATGCTGGGAAATACCCGGGGCAGGGCGTTAAAGTGTGGGGCAAGGTTAGCGGAGAACTGACACCACGTAGTGTAGAATAGAACCAGCGTGCACTCGGTACTGTTAGCATTCAGGAACTCCATCAGATCCTACAGGAAACACAAAACAAATCAGTCAAACACACCATCGTCCTAAAGAGTTCTAGATCATATGGTTCTAGGAACACTTTCACACAACCTTAGATGCTGTTTCTGTATCTCTCAGCTTGTCAACAAATGCATGTGTACAGCTGTTCAGTATTTACTGCAGTAAATAGAACCCCCCAACTGTAGGGGGAGCCCAGGAGCAAAAACACCTGCTGCTTAAATAAAAGGTAACTAAATAAGGCGCCACAATGAAAGTAATCCCCAACAGCAGCACAGATCTGCCAAAATCATAATAAACTGAATTAATAAAGTTTGCTGATACATGTTTACACTAAAATCTGAGCGCAGCATCACTCCACCTGTCCATCAAAACTACAACACGGACCTGCTGCGGTGAGTTCTGAGCGTTCACACTGAAGTTATAAAGAGTTTCATTCCAGACTGATTTTTAAATGAGGCACAAGACAGATCAGCCTATCAGAACAGAGCTCATTTACATAAAGTGATCTTCAAGGCACTGTTTAATGTTGAATATGAACTCTGTAAAGTTGATCTGTTTTGATTTGTTTTGAAAAACAATAAAACAATACTCTACTAATAACCAGAGTAACTCAGTACTTTTAAACCCAGATCGGTGGTTCTGAGTAAACAACTGGACTTAAAGAAAGAACGTGATTGGTCCACAGCAAGCAGGGCAGGTATGGAAGCTGGTCAGTATCGCACCTGAGAGGCGTTCAGGACATGCACGGTGAAGCTCTCCAGTCCAGTGATGCTCCGCTTATCACAGCTAACCTTGTAGGTCTTGGCCATTTCTGTGGAGTTCTGCTCATCCACCAAAGCGCTGACCCCTGCCCCAGCGGTGGTCTCCACTGGCTGCTCATCAGCAGACCCCTCTGCCTTACAGCCCCCCCCCTCACACGCCTCAGAGACACCAAAAAGAGAGTCTTTCAGGCTTTTAGGGATCAGAGCTTCGATCCCAGCAGCATCTGCAGAAAGCTCAGCCCCTAGAACAGCGTCCGCCATCTCTGCGGTCTTAAACTGCCTCCTGGTCTGAAGCTCTGGGGTCTCTGATACGAACTGAGGGGCCTGACCATCACTGCCCACCTCCAGTGTTTGAGGAGAGCAGAATTCAGGGGGTTCACCTCCATCTGCAGGCAGAATAGAGAGAGAGGGAGAGAGAGAGAGAGAGAGGGAGAGAGACAGAGAGGGGTAGAGAGAGGGAGAGAGAGAGAGAGGGGTAGAGAGAGGGAGAGAGAGAGAGAGAGAGACAGAGAGGGGTAGAGAGAGAGAGAGAGGGGGGGGTAGAGAGAGGGAGAGAGAGAGAGAGGGATAGAGAGAGGGAGAGAGAGAGAGAGAGGGGGGGGTAGAGAGAGGGAGAGAGAGAGAGAGGGATAGAGAGAGGGAGAGAGAGAGAGAGAGGGAGAGAGACAGAGAGGGGTAGGGAGAGAGAGAGAGAGAGAGGGAGAGAGACAGAGAGGGGTAGGGAGAGAGAGAGGGGTAGAGAGAGGGGTAGAGAGGGGTAGAGAGAGGGGTAGAGAGAGGGGTAGAGAGGGGTAGAGAGAGAGAGAGAGGGAGAGAGACAGAGAGGGGTAGGGAGAGAGAGAGGGGTAGAGAGAGGGGTAGAGAGAGAGAGAGAGGGGTAGAGAGAGGGGTAGAGAGAGGTAGAGAGAGGGGTAGAGAGGGGTAGAGAGGGAGAGAGAGGGAGAGAGACAGAGAGGGGTAGGGAGAGAGAGAGAGAGAGAGGGAGAGAGACAGAGAGGGGTAGGGAGAGAGAGAGGGGTAGAGAGAGGGGAGGGGGTAGAGAGAGAGAGAGGGGTAGAGAGAGGGGTAGAGAGGGGTAGAGAGAGGGGTAGAGAGGGGTAGAGAGAGAGAGAGAGGGAGAGAGACAGAGAGGGGTAGGGAGAGAGAGAGGGGTAGAGAGAGGGGTAGAGAGAGAGAGAGAGGGGTAGAGAGAGGGGTAGAGAGGGGTAGAGAGAGGGGTAGAGAGGGGTAGAGAGGGGTAGAGAGAGAGGGAGAGAGAGAGAGAGGGGTAGAGAGGGGTAGAGAGAGAGGGAGAGAGAGAGAGAGGGGTAGAGAGGGGTAGAGAGGGGTAGAGAGAGGGGTAGAGAGGGGTAGAGAGAGAGAGAGAGGGGTAGAGAGGGGTAGAGAGAGGGGTAGAGAGGGGTAGAGAGAGAGAGAGAGGGGTAGAGAGAGGGGTAGAGAGAGGGGTAGAGAGAGGGGTAGAGAGGGGTAGAGAGAGAGAGAGAGAGAGGGGTAGAGAGAGGGGTAGAGAGAGGGGTAGAGAGGGGGGGGGGGGTCGTTACATTCTAACGGCTTTAGCGGCTGAAGGTTCTCGGGGGAACCTCAAACAGGTCTGCAGTTTAACCGCTGCGCTATTTCAGGAGGAAGGCGGTCCAGGCAGCTTCCTCTCCGTGGGTTTCAGGGACGTTCTTCTAAAACTGATGGATATTATTCCTGCACCTGCAGCTCTTACCTGGAACCGAGTCTAGAGCCCAGCTTCCGCAGCAGATCAGCACTGTAAACACAAGAGTCAGAGACATGCTCGCATCCTCCGCACACTCACAGCCCAGCCCGCATCTCCGCGCTGTAGATTATTATTATTATTATTATTAAAGTTTATAAATGAACCGAATCGTGTTTCTGAATCTGAAACAGCTGATAATGAAGCACGAGCAGTACTACATCCGGGTTATTCACTCCCTCGCATCCCTACATCTCGCGAGAGTTGATGATGAAGATAAATTAAATAAAAGTAAACAAAAACATTCCAGAAATGTTTCTTATATAATGTAGATATATATATATATATATATATATAATAAACACCACGAGGTCCTTAGTAAAAAATCAATAAAATAACACTAGTCGAGCAAGTAGAAATTAAATAATAACAATACAAAATCAAACCTTTTTGACACGCAAGAAAATAAACTAGCACATAAAACATAAAGGCTTACTGGGCCAATAAAACCCTCCCGGGCTAAAAGTAAATACCAGTAAAAACAAAAACAAAAATACCAGCTTAAACGAACAAACAACAACAACAACAACAATAATAATAATAATAACAATAATAATAATAATAATAATAACAATAATAATAATAATAATAATAATAATAATAATAATAATACAGTGTAGAGTGGTATTGTAATTAGATAAGAGAACCTTCCGCCCCAGAACGTCACCGGTGCCGCTCCGATCACCCACCCGGACTGTGTTTCCAGCGCACCGTCTGTGTGTTCTGCTACTGAAGGGTTCGGGTGTGTTTACAGGTGTCAGAAGGGGGCGCTGCAGACCCGCGAGTTCCGACCCGGCTCGAGCTGTTCCGCTCTGCCTGGAGGGACTTGATCTAATAATATAATAATAATCATAATAGTGTAGAATGGTGTAGCCTGGTGTAGACTGATGTAGCCTGGTGTAGAATGGTGTAGCCTGGTGTAGAATGGTGTAGCCTGGTGTAGACTGATGTAGAATGGTGTAGACTGATGTAGAATTGTGTAGCCTGGTGTAGACTGGTGTAGAATGGTGTAGCTTGATGTAGACTGGTGTAGAATGGTGTAGCCTGGTGTAGACTGGTGTAGCCTGATGTACAATGGTGTAGCCTGATGTAGAATGGTGTAGCCTGGTGTAGACTGATGTAGAATGGTGTAGCCTGATGTAGACTGGTGTAGACTGATGTAGAATGGTGTAGCCTGGTGTAGACTGGTGTAGCCTGATGTAGAATGGTGTAGCCTGGTGTAGCCTGATGTAGAATGGTGTAGCCTGGTGTAGACTGATGTAGCCTGGTGTAGAATGGTGTAGCCTGGTGTAGAATGGTGTAGCCTGGTGTAGCCTGATGTAGAATGGTGTAGCCTGGTGTAGAATGGTGTAGCCTGGTGTAGCCTGATGTAGAATGGTGTAGCCTGGTGTAGACTGATGTAGAATGGTGTAGACTGATGTAGAATTGTGTAGCCTGGTGTAGACTGGTGTAGAATGGTGTAGCTTGATGTAGACTGGTGTAGAATGGTGTAGCCTGGTGTAGACTGGTGTAGCCTGATGTACAATGGTGTAGCCTGATGTAGAATGGTGTAGCCTGGTGTAGACTGATGTAGAATGGTGTAGCCTGATGTAGACTGGTGTAGACTGATGTAGAATGGTGTAGCCTGGTGTAGACTGGTGTAGCCTGATGTAGAATGGTGTAGCCTGGTGTAGCCTGATGTAGAATGGTGTAGCCTGATGTAGAATGGTGTAGCCTGGTGTAGACTGATGTAGAATGGTGTAGCCTGATGTAGAATGGTGTAGCCTGGTGTAGACTAATGTAGAATGGTGTAGCCTGGTGTAGACTGGTGTAGACTGATGTAGAATGGTGTAGCCTGGTGTAGACTGGTGTAGCCTGATGTAGAATGGTGTAGCCTGGTGTAGCCTGATGTAGAATGGTGTAGCCTGATGTAGAATGGTGTAGCCTGGTGTAGACTGATGTAGAATGGTGTAGCCTGATGTAGAATGGTGTAGCCTGATGTAGAATGGTGTAGAATGGTGTAGCCTGGTGTAGACTGGTGTAGAATGGTGTAGCTTGGTGTAGCCTGGTGTAGACTGGTGTAGAATGGTGTAGACTGGTGTAGAATGGTGTAGCCTGGTGTAGACTGGTGTAGCCTGATGTAGAATGGTGTAGCCTGATGTATAATGGTGTAGCCTGGTGTAGACTGGTGTAGCCTGATGTAGAATGGTGTAGCCTGATGTAGAATGGTGTAGCCTGGTGTAGACTGATGTAGAATGGTGTAGCCTGATGTAGAATGGTGTAGCCTGGTGTAGACTGATGTAGAATGGTGTAGCCTGGTGTAGACTGATGTAGCCTGATGTAGCCTGATGTAGAATGGTGTAGCCTGATGTAGAATGGTGTAGCCTGGTGTAGACTGATGTAGAATGGTGTAGCCTGATGTAGACTGGTGTAGCCTGATGTAGAATGGTGTAGCCTGATGTAGAATGGTGTAGACTGGTGTAGCCTGATGTAGAATGGTGTAGCCTGGTGTAGACTGATGTAGAATGGTGTAGCCTGATGTAGAATGGTGTAGCCTGGTGTAGACTGGTGTAGCCTGATGTAGAATG
Organism: Salminus brasiliensis; assembly: GCF_030463535.1. Taxonomy (NCBI): domain Eukaryota; kingdom Metazoa; phylum Chordata; class Actinopteri; order Characiformes; family Bryconidae; genus Salminus; species Salminus brasiliensis. The sequence continues at coordinate 102,075 of NC_132895.1, forward strand.
GTGTAGCCTGATGTAGAATGGTGTAGCCTGATGTAGAATGGTGTAGACTGGTGTAGCCTGATGTAGAATGGTGTAGCCTGATGTAGAATGGTGTAGAATGGTGTAGCCTGATGTAGAATGGTGTAGCCTGGTGTAGACTGATGTAGAATGGTGTAGCCTGATGTAGAATGGTGTAGACTGGTGTAGACTGATGTAGACTGATGTAGAATTGTGTAGACTGTTGTAGACTGGTGTAGCCTGATGTAGAATGGTGTAGCCTGGTGTAGACTGATGTAGAATGGTGTAGACTGATGTAGAATTGTGTAGCCTGGTGTAGACTGGTGTAGAATGGTGTAGCTTGATGTAGACTGGTGTAGAATGGTGTAGCCTGGTGTAGAATGGTGTAGCCTGGTGTAGACTGGTGTAGCCTGATGTACAATGGTGTAGCCTGATGTAGAATGGTGTAGCCTGGTGTAGACTGATGTAGAATGGTGTAGCCTGGTGTAGACTGGTGTAGACTGATGTAGAATGGTGTAGCCTGGTGTAGACTGGTGTAGCCTGATGTAGAATGGTGTAGCCTGGTGTAGCCTGATGTAGAATGGTGTAGCCTGATGTAGAATGGTGTAGCCTGGTGTAGACTGATGTAGAATGGTGTAGCCTGATGTAGAATGGTGTAGAATGGTGTAGCCTGGTGTAGACTGGTGTAGAATGGTGTAGCTTGGTGTAGCCTGGTGTAGACTGGTGTAGAATGGTGTAGCCTGGTGTAGACTGGTGTAGCCTGATGTAGAATGGTGTAGCCTGATGTATAATGGTGTAGCCTGGTGTAGACTGGTGTAGCCTGATGTAGAATGGTGTAGCCTGATGTAGAATGGTGTAGCCTGGTGTAGACTGATGTAGAATGGTGTAGCCTGGTGTAGAATGGTGTAGCCTGGTGTAGACTGATGTAGAATGGTGTAGCCTGGTGTAGCCTGATGTAGAATGGTGTAGCCTGGTGTAGACTGATGTAGAATGGTGTAGCCTGGTGTAGACTGATGTAGCCTGATGTAGCCTGATGTAGAATGGTGTAGCCTGATGTAGAATGGTGTAGCCTGGTGTAGACTGATGTAGAATGGTGTAGACTGGTGTAGCCTGATGTAGACTGGTGTAGCCTGATGTAGAATGGTGTAGCCTGATGTAGAATGGTGTAGACTGGTGTAGCCTGATGTAGAATGGTGTAGACTGGTGTAGCCTGATGTAGAATGGTGTAGCCTGGTGTAGACTGATGTAGAATGGTGTAGCCTGGTGTAGACTGATGTAGCCTGATGTAGCCTGATGTAGAATGGTGTAGCCTGATGTAGAATGGTGTAGCCTGGTGTAGACTGATGTAGAATGGTGTAGACTGGTGTAGCCTGATGTAGACTGGTGTAGCCTGATGTAGAATGGTGTAGCCTGATGTAGAATGGTGTAGACTGGTGTAGCCTGATGTAGAATGGTGTAGCCTGGTGTAGACTGATGTAGAATGGTGTAGCCTGATGTAGAATGGTGTAGCCTGGTGTAGACTGGTGTAGCCTGATGTAGAATGGTGTAGCCTGATGTAGAATGGTGTAGAATGGTGTAGCCTGATGTAGAATGGTGTAGACTGGTGTAGCCTGATGTAGAATGGTGTAGCCTGATGTAGAATGGTGTAGAATGGTGTAGCCTGATGTAGAATGGTGTAGCCTGGTGTAGACTGATGTAGAATGGTGTAGCCTGATGTAGTATGGTGTAGACTGGTGTAGACTGATGTAGACTGATGTAGACTGGTGTAGACTGATGTAGAATGGTGTCAAGTCAAGTCAGATTTATTTGTATAGCTTTTTACAACTGTTGTCACAAAGCAGCTTTACATAATTAGTACTTAATAAAGAACAGAGACAGAGAAGAAAGAAGAAATAACATGAAGCGTCAAAGACCCCCGTGAGCAAGCCAACGGCGACAGTGGCAAGGAGAACCTCCCTCAGAGCTGGAGGAAGAAACCTTGGGAGGAACCAAGACTCACAAGGGGGACCCGACCCGTCCTCCTCTGGCCAGACTGTTTTAAACATTAATGATAAAAATTACCAAAGCAGATACAACAGAAAGTTAATAGTGGTGATATTAATAGTGTCAGACAGGCACGAGTCCATCTAGGTTTCAACACGGCCACCAAACAGGCAGCAGCGGCAGGCGGGTGAGCCATGGGTGGTGGCGGGTTGGAGGGGGGGGACCCGCTGGCTGGACTGGTAGGTGGCAGCTGGTTAGATGCAGGTAGAGGGGACCTCAGCGGGCAATCTTCCAGCAGGTCGGGCTGGGTGGCCATTTACTCGAAGAAGGTAAAGAGAGAAAAGTTAGTTCTAAGAGGAATTTTATGGAGGGCAGAGAATGTTGAGAATCAGCATCTGGGTATGTCTGATGACTCCGGCAGGTCTGATTATCACAGCATAATTAAAAGGAGAGAGCCAGAAGGTAACACGGACACGGGCGTACCCTGAGAACACCAGCATCTATCTGCTCCACCGTCAACAAACCTGAGTGATCACGTGTAAGCAGCGAGACGACAGCTCCAGCATCTCAGTGTACTACAATTCCCTGGGTCCTCGAACCCCTGGACCTGCAGCCCTTATCTAAGAAACATTAATTACCAAAAGCTAAACTAAACATATAAGTTTTCAGCTTAGATTTAAAGACTGAGACTGTGTCTGAGTCCCCAACATTATCTGGAAGGTAATTCCAGAGCTGGGGGGCTTTATAAGAAAAGGCTCTTCCCCCTGCTGAGGTTTTCTGAATTTTGGGAACGAGTAAGAGGCAGAACCCTGAGATCTAAGTAGTCTTGATGGTTCGTAATATACAATAAGATCCTGCAGGTACTCAGGAGCGAGGCCATGTAGGGCTTTATATGTTAATAGAAGAATTTTGTATTCGATACGGAATTTAACTGGGAGCCAATGAAGTGCTGATAGAACTGGACTGATATGGTCAAATGTTCTAGGTTTAGTAAGGACCCTGGCTGCAGCATTTTGCACCAGCTGAAGTTTATTGAGGTTCCTGCTGGAACAACCTGACAGTAGTGCATTACAATAATCTAGCCTTGAGGTAATAAAAGCATGTACTAGCTTTTCTGTGTCCTGTAGAGATAAGGAGTTTCTTAGTTTGGAGATGTTCCTAAGCTGCATAAAGGCTGTTCTACTAATATTAGCTAGATGTTGCTCAAATGATAAATCTGAGTCGAATGTGACGCCAAGATTTTTAGCTGCTAAACCAGGAATGATGGAAGAATCAGCCAAGTCTAACATTAAGTCTGATAGTTTATTTCTAGAGTCTTTTGGACCTAAAAGGAGAAGCTGGGTTTTGTCACTGTTGAGGAGAAGGAAGTTATGTGACATCCAGAGTTTTATATCCTTTACACAGTCCTCCATTTTCTGTAGTCTAAATTTATCGTCAGGTTTGGCTGATATATAGAGCTGTGTGTCATCTGCAGAACAGTGGAAATTAACGCCATGTCTGCTTATAACTGAGCCCAGTGGTAACATGTATAATGTAAATAATAGCGGTCCTAAAATTGAGCCTTGCGGAACTCCATATCTTACTTCTGCGTAGTTTGAAGATAAATCTTTTATCTTTACGAATTGGAAGCGTCCCGTTAGATATGATTGGAACCATGATAGGGCTGTCCCTGTGATTCCAACCATTTTCTCTAATCTTTCTAGTAATATAGAATGATCTATTGTATCAAAGGCTGCACTGAGGTCTAGTAGGACTAATAAAGATACGTAGCCTTGATCAGAGGCAAGAAGGAGATCATTCGTAATCTTCACTAGGGCTGTCTCTGTGCTGTGATTGGGTCTAAATCCAGACTGGAATTTCTCATACATGTCATTTTTACTCAGGTATAAGCAGAGTTGTTGGGCCACAGCTTTTTCTAATATCTTAGATACGAATGTTAAGTTGGAGATGGGTCTATAATTAGATAATACGCTAGGATCAAGATTTGGTTTCTTGATTAAAGGTTTTATAACTGCTATTTTAAGGGTTTGGGGTACATGCCCAAGGCTAAGGGATGAATTTACAATTGTTAAAAGAGGTCCGATTATAATTGGGAGAATTTCTTTTAGCAATTTAGAGGGAATCGGGTCGAGTGTACATGTTGTACAATTAGCTGAGGATATAATTTTTTCTAGTTCAGGCTGTGGAAGTGGGTAGAAGGCTTCCAGCCTTTGTTCTACAACTAAGTTATGTTCTAAAGCAACTACATCAGGTGATGGCCATGTTTGATTTAAACTACATCAGGTGACGGCCATGTTTGATTTAAGTCTAGATCAGTCTAGAATGGTGTAGCCTGATCTAGAATGGTGTAGACTGATGTAGAATGGTGTAGCCTTGTGTAGAATGGTGTAGACTGGTGTAGAATGGTGTAGACTGATGTAGCGGCTGTAAGAGGAGTAGATTAGAAACAGCAGTACTGAGCAGGAATCTGAACAGTGTCCTGAACAGCACCAGGTTGGTTCTTCCAGAGCTCAGGGAGAAAGAAAAGGCATAAGAAAAGGCTCTTCCCCAGCGTTGATTCTTGTATTCCTGTAAATAAGGCGTACTCGACAGGTTGTAGGGTTAAGGAGAATCTAATCACTAATTTTGGTTTCTCTGTTCTGAACATACACCCAGAAGGGCATTATTCCTTCCAGTGGCAGCAGATAGAGATACCTCCACAGTCAGCAGATCACCAACAGATCATGCCCTACTCGATGGAGGCCTCTCATCCCTCATCAACTCTAATAGAGTAGAAGTGGATTTGGTTGGCTTTGAAATACTAAAGTGTCGTTCAGCCTACAACAGATCTCAGGAGCACTTTCTGAATGTAGCCCAACCAATCAGAACAAGCCTCATTTGCATAGATCAGATATAGGGGTCATAGAGCAAACCTCCACCCTGTGATTCGAGACAAGCAAAGACCAGAAACACAGTCTCAGTTAAAAACAGCATTTATTATAACAGCCAACACAGGAGGTTGTTTAGTTTTAAAGGGAAAGGAAGACACTGATTGGTCATATTCGATCAGAAACCCCTCACAGGGGCACTCATTAACTCTGACTGGCTTCTTACTCACTTACTCACATACTTACAGCCTCCCTTTCTAATTTAACTGATCAGTACTAGAGGTCAGCCTGCGCTTGTACAGAACTGCTGAAGTCGAACAGAAGCTTTTTCTGAAGTTTTCTTTTCTAAGCCACAACGCTCCCACTCAGCACCACACTGTAAAGCAGAAACCTGTTTCAGAAAAAGGATTTTAATTATTCCAGACTATCGCTGTGTAGATAAAAGGAAAGCAAGTCTTTCCTTTTCATCATGGCTTGATCACAGGGCTGAGCATCAGCTCACACACAACCAGAGTAGAACATGTTTATTGATGTAGATGAGAACATCTGTTTACATCTGTCTGACCCGGCCCTCAGCACAGCCTCTAACAATCCAGACAGAAATACTAAAATGACTCTTAAAAGGCACAGGAATCAGAACACACACAGAAAACAGTTAAAGAGGCAGAGAGAGCCTGAACAGGCTGAGCATTTAGTCTCCATATCTACGAGCTGGCTTCTCTGTTCATTAGAACCGTCAGGTCCTGCTTGGTTTTGTCCAGAGCAGCGGCTTTTGCCCGCCGGCTAGGCCGCACTGATGGAGGAGGGGCTTCTGGAACATTCTCTTCATCACTATACAGGGGGGACACACAAACATACACACACTCCGTGTCAAAGACGCTGTAAATGGTTGTGTGGGAATCTGGAAGCTGAAACCCACCTTTCATCAGAATTGCCCTTCACCTCACTCCTCTTCGTGACCTTGGCCGAGGTGGTCTTTCTCTGGCCTGGATGAAGTGAGACATGAAGGACAGGGGGTGAGAAAATAGCTCAGAGTGAGAAACGAGAGGATTGAGAGCGAGTCAGGTCTGTACCTCTCCTGGGCCGTTTAGGTTTGGTCTCATCCTCGTTCACAGCTTCTGTAAAAACAACATTGATTTTAGCTCAGGCAGCGGAGGAGGAGATGGTGGGGAGGAAAAGTGGAGCAGGGATATTAACAGTAAGTGAGGAGGACTGAAGGAGGCCGGTACCGCTGATGTTCTCATCCACAGCTGTGAGGACTGAATCTGGAGCAGCAGCTTTACTGCGGAGAGCCTTCTTAAGCTGATTCAGGACCTTCTCAAGCATTCTCACGCAGTACTTATCCTTCACCTCCTACACACACACACACACACACACACACACGTCATCAGAGGTATGGTAATGTGAGGTGTCCAGAGAAGGCCTACAGCCCAGTTTTTATAATCAATATACTGTGTGTGTGTTACCTGCAGCATCTCTGCGAGAAGCTGCTGAAGCTCTTGATTGGCTGGTCCGGGCTCAGTGCTGATCTCCAAGCAGCTGAGCGTTTTACAGTAGAGCCGAACCTCTGGTGCCTCTGTGTCTCGCAGAACCTCATTACACACTCGCACTGCCAGAGAATCATGCACACTCATGCCCTGAATGAAAACACACACACACAGATCATGAAAGCCTTTCAGCTGCTGATCCAGAATCAGTTACTGGGAAAGCTGGTTTTCCTAACAGGAAGTGCAGTAAGTGTCTGAGGGGTTAAACTGGTTCATCAGGCTGAAATAACGAGACTGACCAGCACCAGCACTGCGCACACAGAAGCCAGCGTGTGTGTGTGTGTGTGTGTGTGTATGTGTGTACCTGCAGGGGCTGCAGCAGGCCACTGGGTCGTGTGAGCTCTATGAAAAGTTCAGCCACGTTGGAGGAGTCGATCTCAGAGAGAGGAGAGGTGGCGGGAGCATTGAACAGAGTTCTCATTGTGGGCAGGAAACTCTCCTCCACACACTCCTGATGAGCCCTAAGAGGCGCGCGCACACACACACACACACACACACACACACACACACACACACACACACACACACACTGCACTTTATGATACATTCAATCATTTAAACAGTTTAGCCCCACCCACTCAGCCTACCCCCACCTTTTTAGTGTGTGTAACTGTAGAAGACAAATAGAGAGGTTGGTATAGACATGAATTGCAGTTGTTCTTTGTTCATAAACATAAGGAAATAGTAGCTAAAGGAAACTAGGATGTTGGTTCCTTAATATTTTCATAGAGCTACATGAATAAAGCTTCTTATAATAAGAACACTTCTAAATGGAAAGTCATGGTCTCCAAATGGTCTCCTTAAACTGATTCCACCTTCCCTTTACATTTAACAGACAGGTGGGAGTTTCTCAATAGCTGCACCTCAGATAAGTTACCCTTCCTCTCTGCTCCCATTCATCCCCACAGGTTTCAGAGCGAGTGTGTACCTGCTCTCCCGGGCATACAGCTGCAGGAACACCCCAAGGCAGTGGCGCAGCTTCTGGTCCTCCTCCGTTACTGGGTTGTACCACAGCAACACCAAACGAGAGAGCAGCTTTGCGCTAACGATCCTCCCACAGTACATCAGCTTAGCCAAACCCTCCGCAGTCTCAGTGCGCAGCTCGCAGATCTAACACACAAACACCATCAATATGACCCTCACTACTGGTCTAGATAACCGCGAGTCATACGGTGTCAGAAACCTCAATCAAGACAATTAGAGATCACCTCCACACGCTCTGAGGGGAGCCCCATTTGGCTTTTCGACATAAGTTCTGGCACCTGAGGAGTTACTACTGCAACTGCTGCAGCACTTAACGTGTATCAGAAAATGTGGAGCTTCTGAGAAATACTGGCAGAGCAAATCGGGGCTTTGCTCATCAACAAGATTTGGGAATCCTTTTGAAAGAAACAGTCACCATTCTTTGATATCACACCTCGCTATCCAGGAACTCTGAGAGCATCTTCAGAATATTCTGCACCGGACTCTCCTCCTCCTCCTCTGACCGTCCGTCGGAGTCCAGCAGGTCAGAGGGTTTATCCTGAAGGATCTTCATTCCATTCAGGAGAAGCTGGTCAATCAGGGCTTTAAGAGCGCTGATCCTGATCTTTGGCTCATCCAACTGGGTTATCTACACACACACACACACACACACACACGTTTTAAAAAGAACTAAGCAGCAAATCAAAAAGTGCAAAAATTAAGTTTAAAAGCAAGAACAAGTAACGGGAGCAATCAGGAGTGGTAACCTGGCCTCTGTGTGTGTGTGTGTGTGTGTGTGTGTGTGCACGCATTACCTGCAGCAGCAGCACTAGGTGCGTGTTTGCCAGGTCTTTGCTGTGGAGGGCCGCCGTGCCCAAACACACCACAGCCATGTTCCTTACAGCAGGGTTTGCGCTGGACACACTGGGCAGAATCTTCAGATCCAAACACACAAAGCACAACATTAAATTACACATCAACTCCGTCAGTGTCTCACACTTCAACTGGGGAAAGCGAGTGACTATTCCTTCAATACGCGTGTGTGTGTGGTACACTGTACCAGAGACTCGATCAGAGCAGTGATGGTGGGGCAGATCCCTCTGTTGATGTTCATTTGTTTCAGAAGCTCAGAGCACATCGTCAGACACTTTAGCAGAGTCTCTGGATCGTCCTGGAACACAGTTCAGTACTGATTTTAGATCTGATCTGTTTTATATTGACCTGTAATGACTTTTTTTTGGTCAATTCCAGAATATTAAAAGAGCGTTCTGTATCTTTGTAAAGTCTACGTGTCTGATTAATCAGGCTGTGGATCCGCAGAGGGGGAAGAGAAGCTGTGAATTCCAGGGTCAGCAGTAGTCAGACCACCAGCCCAGCGAGACACAGACTGAAGGGGGCGGCAGTGGTGGTTGGGGGCAGTGGTGGCTCAGCGGTTAGAGCGCCGGGCTATCGATAACAGGGTTGTGGGTTCGATTCCTGGGCTGCCACTGTTGGGCCCTTGAGCAAGGCCCTTTACCCTCTCTGCTCCCCGGGTGCTGGAGTTGGCTGCCCACCGCTCTGGGTGTGTGTGTACTCACTGCCCCTAGTGCACTAGTGTGTGTGTGTGTGTGTGTTCACTACCACAGACGGGTTAAATGCGGAGGACACATTTCGCTGTACAGTGTACACTAGACAGTGACAAATACGTGCACCTTTACTTACTTAAAGGAAGCGAACTGGGGAGGAAAATGCATCAGTCCTCTATACCTACCTATTCGAGCGAGCGAAAGAGAGTGGAAGTGTGTGCGTGTGTGTGTTAGAGTGTGAGAGGGATCACTTTAAAATTAAGACGCCAGGCCAAATTATTACAATCCTAGTTTTATCAAATAAAATTTCATGCATCTTTGGCTCAATCTGACCTAAATTTCCAGCTGAGAGTTTGATAAATGGCCACCCGGCCCGACCTACTGGAAGATTGCCCGCTAAGGTCCCCTCTACCTTCGCCAAACCAGCTGCCACCTACCGGTCCAACCAGCAGGCCCCCGACCCACCACCCCCCATAGCGGCTCACACTTGCTCAGGAGTACTGTGTACCTTCTCAACACGCTGCTCTTTGGTATGATCCGGTTCAAGCTCCAGGCAGCTCCGGCGCTCCTCAAGCTGGGCAATCGATTCCTTTAGCTCAGCTGCTCGCGCAAAATCCTCACGACTGATACACTCCTCCAACTCCTGCTTACACTCCATTATACACACCTTTACCTCCGCCAGCTAGAGAGAGTGAGAGAGCGAGCGAGCGAGCGAGTTGAGTTGAGTTAAAGGTTGGTGATGTAATGGGAATATACGGAATTAGAGAAATCAGACTCACTTTAACCTGTTTCTTCCGTTTCTCGTTCTCATCCTGAGACTTCGTGATCGGTACAATGGGCTCCCTCACATCAGAGATAATCTCAGCTATCTGCTCAAAACACACACACACACACACACACACACACACACACTCCTGTTTAAAAGACCTGCACTGGTCTCTGGTGTATGCAGGTCTAATGTGAACAGACGCACCACTGCAACACGCTGCTGATCTTCACGGAGAATTCCCACCAGCTTCTGCACCAGCTGACCAATCAGAGACAGTGGTGTGTTGGGCAACAACAGCATCTCCTGAAGCACAGTCAACACCCGCCTCCTATAAAACACACACACAGAGTCAGGAAGCAGAGTGTAACAGCTTACATTAATCAAGATTTATTAGATCATATAATCCAAGAAAACTAACCCCCCTGGTTTAATCATCATTTGAATATAAAATAAAATATAATAACAGATTAAATCGTGCTTTCCTCGCCTCTAAACTACAATCAGATTCCCCTCCCCAAGCTCAGCAGTAACTGATGTAATGTGTTTAATTTGTGCTTGTTTACTGTACCTGCCCCCTTCTTCCGCAGTGTCTAAGCAGCCCACCAGTAGAATGAGCTGCTGACCGATGAACTCTCTGGTCATCACCAGCTCCAGCTGACCCATATCAGCCCGCTGTTCCTCAGTCAACAATGGGATACTCTTCAGATAACTAAGAGAGAGAGAGAAACACCATTGTAAGTAGGCGTTTCGTCATCTTATAAACTTCGCTCTCTATTTCTCTCAGTAAAACGGCTCTTATGCAGAATGTTTATTAGGATTTCTGCTTCAGGAGTCTGCGGCACAGTCAGTACAAGAAGCCTCCGCCTCCGTGAGGCACTGGAATCCAGTGTAGGGTACGAATCGACCTTTGAATTCAGTACTATGTAATAAAAGACGCAGCTGTTGTAGAGTGCAGTGCAGTACAGCACAGCGTATTCAAGTATGAACACTAACCAGGTAAAGGTGAGTATTTACCTGTACAGGTACTCCGCGAAAATGGCAGGTTCAGGCAGCAGTTTCTCCAGAAGCTCCTCCCCCTCATCTCCTTTAGCCTTCACAAACTCACACACAGCCCTCCAGTACAGCACATTCTCACATGTCAGAGCTTCCACAGGAATGAGTTTCCTACACACACACACACACACACACACACACACACACACACACAGTATCAGTAAACTGCCACACAGCACTGTTAGCTGGATAAACACAAACTCTCAGGGACAGCAATCCGACAGAAGGACACATCCGTCCGGTGTTAGATGTGTGGAATGTCAGCAGGCACCCATTCCACCCACTCCAGCCACCTTAGAAATGTGGCCAGGGGAAAAATGAGGAACCTGTCCCTGGTAAGCTGGAGTAACCCTGACCCAGCACCGCAGTCCTGTACAGAACTAACAACCAACGAGGAGAGTTTGTATTTTCTCGTCAATGTTCACCTCTCATCCAGCTTGGCTCCGTTCTGCAGGAGGTCGTCAGGAGACTTCGCCATGGAGAACAGGGCGTGAAGGGCTGAAATGGCGGTCTCTGCGCAGTTCTCAACATCCAGCCTGTGCAGCAACTGCAGAACATCATCCTGAAGCAGCCGCAACCACGCAGGCAGCAAACACACCTTCACCACCTCCTTCACAGAATCTAACACACACACACACACACACACACACACACACACACACACACACACACACAGAGAATAACCTCAGAGCCAGATGGATTGAGTCTGAATTTATAACTGAAGGCTGTAATCCCTGGAAGAGATTCAGCACAAAGCGGTTGGATATTTGGAACTGAGGGACAGAAAAAGCCACAAGGAAAAAAGTGGAACACCAGCAAACACAGAGCAGCCCTTCAGTTCTGATCTAAAATCAACGCAGGAAACTGAAACACAACCTACCTTACTACCCAAATCTAACCCGAGTGGGTTCTCTCTCTCTCTCTCTCTCACACACACACACACACACACACACACACACACACACACACACACCTGCTGAGTCATTGAGGCCTTGCTGCAGCAGGCTGACTCTCTGAGCGATGGTTAAAGCCCGAATGTGCACCTTCTCAGCCAGCACCTGAAACACAGCACACACACAAGTATTCATTTGAGGTGGGTTCTAACTTCTAACCAGGGTGTTAACATTAACACACTAAATGTAGGTATTGTGATTTATACTGAGCAGGGAGAGGGGAGTGGGCAGTTCTGATGCAGCGCGTACCTCATAGGCCAGTCTCCGGACTTTCTCCTTAATGTCTCGAGTGCGTTTGTAGATTTTGGGGAGTGTGAGGGCAGAGGGAGCGAGACAGGACAGAACAGCTCGCCGGACCTCAGCATTAGAGTCATTATCCAACAGCAGCATGTATGCTACACACACACACACACACACTTCTGTAAGTTCACCATCACCACAGTTCTACCTTCAATGGGGGTTAGTGTGGGGTCATTAAATGGAGAGCTACCTTTAATGGTGGGACACTGAGGGTCATTGGGGTCCTGCAGGCGGGCCATAGCGAGTGCTGCCTGGATTCGGACGTTTGGGTATTTGTCAGTCACTCTGATCAGCATGGCCTCGTGGATCCGTTCACAGATTTCATCGTCGATCTGAGCGTTCTCACTCAGACTGCCCAGCAGCTTATTGACCAGCTGACAGACCCGGAACCGAACCGCATGACTGCTCGCTGTGTGAGACTTGGGGATTGGGGGTGGGGTTACTCAATTAGTGATTAAATAAATCCTACATTTAAATCAGGATGTTCAGAAACACATTCCTCGGCATTACCTCCAACAGGAAGTTGAGCAGGAAGTTCAGAAATGAGCCCTCGTCTTCATCACCATCCTCATCCTCTTCACTCATGGGGGTTTCGAAGCTCACAGTGAACTTCACCACAAAATCGATCACGTTCTCCACAGCAGGTTCTCTGGTGTAGATGATCATGGCATACTTCATACAGCGGAGGAACTCCTCATGGAACTCCTCCTTATCCTCCAGCTACTCACAGACACAGAACAATGATAAACACTTAGAGTAAGTCTGCTTTTCTGAGCGGAACATGGAGAATTCATGCTTCCAACGTGTACCCCCCCCCCCGTCCAACCTGCAATCTGGCAGCTGGCACCAGACACAAGCCTTCACTGTTTACATTTACATTTACGGCATTTAGCTGAGGCTCTTATCCAGAGCGACTTACAAGGTGACTCGTATTACAGAGGAGGTCAGTGTAGTGTTAGGAGTCTTGCCCAAGGACTCTTATTGGTGTAGAGCAGCACAGTCACCCAGACTGGGAATCGAACCCCAGTCTCCCACATGGTGAGGTAGCTCAGTGGCAGGTAGTGGTGTTATCTGTTGCGCCACACCAACCACTGTTTAACAGGAGCGTTTGGGTTCGTCGTTGGCGCTCACATGGCACACATTGCTCTTTTCTACAGGAACCTCACGTTAAACCTTTTAAACAACCGTTACTGGGTTAGCAGCTGTGGACCGATCTGCACTCCAAATTAGATTAAGTAGCAAAACTCAACCTTTCAGCTGGAAGCAATAAACCAATCAGACAAGAGAAAAGATCTCTCTCCACATTCAAAACAAAACAGCACTTTTAATGACGACTGTAGTCTCCTAAATTCTGGCAGCGTTCTGGAGGAATCTCAGCCCGTTCCTCATGGGCAGTGTCCTCACTGATGAACGCCTTCCTCAAACCCCACCAAGTCTGTTCTGAGGTCAGGCTTTTGTTTCCTAGCCTCTGTGAACTAGTTTAGGGTATTCACTGAGTAAACACTGGCGCTCTGCAGAACAGTCTTCAGTGTGAATGTGTCTGCAGAGTGACCCTAAAGTATCCAGTCCATTTCTCCATAAGGGCTTTCTTTATGTTCCATAACTTCACCTTCACATATCTGCTCTTCAGGCGGGCTACCAGCTTGGCCTTGTTGTTGTGGGCTTTCTGAGCTCGCTGGAAAGCCTCCTGTATCTCCAGCTCGTTGTCTGCAGTCATGGTGGCGAAAACCCTGAAACACAAACACACGGTTTCAGCTCCACCTCCACCTCCACCTCCACCTCCACCTCCTCCTCCTCCTCCTCCTCCTCCTCCACCTCCTCCTCCTCCTCCTCCTCCACCCTGTGAACCGCTGCAGCTCGTCTGCTGGGGGATGTGGGGTCAGTGAGCCCCCGCTACATCACCGCGCCTGGGTAAGTTAGTCAGTAAGCTGTGATCAGATCAGTTTGGGTCATTTCATCAATAATAGTTGATATTTACTTCGTTTCGATGCGGGACGCTTCCTCCTCCTCTTCAGCTTCAAACGGCGCGTCTTTTCAAATCCGACTCTCGCGAGATCCACATCAGATTACCGTTATAGCCCAACTCTCGCGAGATCCACATCAGATTACCGTTCCAGCCCAACTCTCGCGAGATCCACATCAGATTACCGTTATAGCCCAACTCTCGCGAGATCCACATCAGATTACCGTTCCAGCCCAACTCTCGCGAGATCCACATCAGATTACCGTTCCAGCCCAACTCTCGCGAGATCTACATCAGATTACCGTTCCAGCCCAACTCTCGCGATATATCCCGCGATTTGAGCGTCGTATTGGTGTGTTTTTCTGCTGAGGGAAAATAGACAGAAATAGATCTCAGACACATTATTATTAATAAGAGATATTATTATCATCATAATTACTTTAATAAGACAACTGACAAAGTACCAGTAAAACAATTTATTTATTTAATAAAAATAAACAGAACCGCCCCGAGGTTCTGACCCAGCACCTGAACTATCCTACTCTGTGGCCTTGCTGCTGTTCTTCACTCACACACACTCACACACACACTCACACACACTCTCACACACACACTCACACACACACTCACACACACACTCTCTCACACACTCACACACACACTCACACACACTCTCACACACTCACACACACACTCACACACACTCTCACACACTCACACACACTCACACACACACTCACACACACTCACACACACACTCACACACACACTCACACACACTCACACACACACTCACACTCTCACACACACTCACACACACACTCACACACACTCACACACACACTCACACACACTCTCACACACACACTCACTCACACTCACACTCTCACACACACACACTCACACACACACTCACACACACTCACACACACTCATACACACACTCACACACACTCTCACACACACACACACTCACACACACACTCTCACACACACTCTCACACACACTCACACACACTCACACACACACTCACACTCACACACACTCACACACACACTCACACTCACACTCTCACACACACTCACACACACACTCACACACACACTCTCACACACACTCACACACACACTCACACACACTCACACACACTCATACACACACTCACACACACTCTCACACACACACTCACACACACTCACACACACACTCTCACACACACTCACACACACTCACACTCTCACACACACTCACACACACACTCACACACACTCACACACACACTCTCACACACACTCACACACACACACTCACACTCACACACACTCACACACACACTCACACACACTCATACACACACACTCACACACACTCACACACACACTCTCACACACACTCACACACACACTCTCACACACACTCACACACACTCTCACACACTCACACACACACTCTCACACACTCACAC